>NC_080042.1:20096017-20396017 GCF_012489685.1 Lotus japonicus | reverse complement strand
TCCCATTGAAGGTATGAAAAACGGTAGAAAGGGGGGGTTTGAATAACGTTTTCAGAATAAAACTTCCACCTTAAGATTTTGACAAATCTTTCGAGAACAAACAAAGTGCTTAAGATAAGGGAATAGAAAAGCACACAAGGATTTTATCCTGGTTCACTTGATGAATCACTCAAGCTAATCCAGTCCACCCGTTAAGGTGATTTCTTCCTTCTTAGAATGAAGGCAATCCACTAATCAGGTAAATGTTACAACTGCACTTGAAACCTACAAGTGTCTAACAATACACTGACTTAGCTCACACTAAGATTCACTCTCTTAGTCTTCTCTAGGATCCGATCAATCTTGATCTCCTAAAGGTAAACTAAACAGCTGTTTAAGAAAGAATTGTTTACAAAGAATATGCTTCTGAAAAGCTGTAGTAAACACAATGAATTCAAGATGAAAGAATGCTTAAAAAGTTTGAATATAGCGTGCGCGTATGAGATTCCATGGGAATGCTACCGTTGGAGGGCAGGTCTAGAATTTCCAGCTTCTGCTGTGGCTGAGAATGTTAGGTAGGTCGTCAGGATAGTACATTTGCTTTTGTACTTTGGAAAGTGACTTGACCTTAAACCTAGTAGACTTCTGATCAGAGGAAGGCTTCGTGTTAGAACATGTGAAGCTTGTTGATCAGAGTCAGAGGGAAGCATGGATCTTCTGACGGTTGTATCTTCAGATTCTGAACTCAGAGCGAAGTACTTGGTCTTCAGAGCCATTTTGCTTCTGGACTTCAGAGTCATCACTTTTCAGCTTCTGGATCTTCAGAGTCTTTTACACCATCAGAACATCTGAACCTTCAGAGTGTCTGGGTTGTCAGAACGTCTGGATCTTCAGAACTTCAAGTGAGCTGAGTCCTTATCAGAGCTTTATTGACTTCAGATCTTCTGAAGCTTTTCTACTGTTCAGACTGAACATAGAGATTGCGAAAGCGTTGCTTGGGACACTCTTTTAAGCACAGTACTTTTGATTTGTGTAAGATAATATTGAGGTCAGAGCCTGTAAATAGCACACTCAGAAAAACACGTTAGAGTATCAAAATTGTTCATACTAAAATGTTAACTTGTAATCATCAAAACATAGAGTTGTACTACTCGATCAAAACTTGATCTTACAATCTCCCCCTTTTTGATGATGACAAAACCAAGTATTTTAATGAACAATTCTTAAACAATAAACTGAATTCACTCAGAGTTTAGAGAAATAGAATTAGACTTATCCTGATGTGAATGGTTTATTTTGCTCATTCTGAATCCAAGTTACAACTTGATTCTGAGCTTAGCTCCCCCTGAATCTAAGACTTAATGAAAACGTTAGTAATGTCTAGATTCTGAGCTAAATAATATAGGAGTTCAGAGTGAAAATACATGACATAGATGAATAGGAATATTCAGAGTGCATAGATAATCAGAGTCACGAATAGGGTATCAGAGTCAAAAGTAAGATCACTTCAGAAGAAGTGAAATGTATTCATTGTATTTGCACAGTGACACAAATATGGTCATAAAGGTGGAACTCTTAAATTCTCCAAAATAAAAGAAATCACACTAACACAGCTTACACATCAAAAACTGGGTTATACTCCCCCTTTTTGTCATAAGCAAAAAGTTTGGGGTGTGAAAAACTTAGTTTGAAGTACAAGGTACTCCCCCTTAGAGAAGGTCTAAGTTTAGAAAAGATGGAGAAGAAATTAAAAATAACTGATTAAAAAGAAATTAGAGAATTAATGAGAGGAATGAATGCATATGCAGAACTTTTACCACCGGCCACGGGAGTAAAGAGAAGCTTCGGTTACCAATAACTTATCCTCGAGAAACAGCTTCGGCATTAACTTCTGGAGACTAAACAGAGCTTATAAAAGGCTGTTAATCCATAGTAGTCTTCACATCTCATTGCACATCGCATTTGCTTGAACATAAGATAGCAATGGCATCCTTCATAGCATGCATCGAGCAGTTGAGGAAGAAGGCCTTCGATGAAGATCTCTTCATGAATGTTCGCCATCGAGAAGAACCAAGCGTCTATAGCTTGACCAACCGGCTACTAGGCATGAGCCTGAGTCCAGAGTTGGACAACATCCTCAGAGGCTTCCTTAGGTTCATGGAAGAAATGCAGATTTGCTTCCAGAGGGAGCAGGAGCTGTATGAGGAGATCAGAGCAATAGAGGCGGCACTGGAGACGGTGGCGGAGGGTCCTGAGAGGCAGGATCTGCGCCAGAGCTTGGTCCTCTTAGAGCATAGTCAGCATCGTCTGGAGGTTGAAAAGGCATCGATGCGTAGACAGTGTAGAGATTTGAGGAAAAATCCTCCATTTTAATTTATGCAATGCAATGTATGAAGTAATCTTATTAATAAAAAAAATTGTTTGTTAGTTAATGTGCATGGTTGAAAGCAAATATGATGATGAACAAATATTATGCAACACATAATAAAAACGATAACTAAGGAAATAAAAACAGAAACAAAATAATTCAAGGAGAAAATAAGTATATAGAAAAAAAAGAAAAAAAAAGAGAAGAGTTCCTAAATCTAGGGTTTTGGTGTCCTCCTTAGAAGTTCCATGCACATCTCTTTCAAATTCTGAAGGAGGACTTCATGCGAATCAAGCCGTTGTTCAATGATGTCAATCCTTGAGTCTGACTGAGGCGGAGCAAACGTTGTAGCTTGATCAGAGTGAGGAACTTGAGCAGATTGTGAAGCAGCACGTGTGAAGAGTACTGGTACAAGTGCTCGACTTCTGAGAGCATCAGCTTCAGCCTGTAGTCTTTCAGCTTCTCTCAGAGCTTCTAACTTAGCATTTTCAATGCGTTCAGCTTCAAGACGAGCAGCTTCTTCTTCTTGTTCTATCTTTTTCCTTGCTTCTTCAATAGCTTCAAACAGTTCAACCCTTAACTGTTGTTCACATAAAGCTAATCTTCTGTTGAAACGCTGCCTAGCAGCTTCAATCCTCTGATCCCTTTCAGCGGTTAGATGACTCATCATCGTCGGAACTTGAGCTATCATCCAAGCACACAGGTGATCCCATTCTTCAGCAACAGAGTCTGGGTCCTCAGAGAGGTCAGAGTGACCTTGCACGTTGCGAACCATCAATTATGCTTCATGATTAAACACACTGATGCACTAAAGAAGGGAGTTTGGCTTGAGATAGGTATAGGGAACAATGGAGAGATTGGTTTTAGGAGAAGTGGGGTGATTGCTGCTATTGGCCTCAGAAGCACCTTGAGGAGAGCCAACATCTAAAGTTGGGACATTTGAAGTGTTGGGTCCAAGGTTAGGCTGAGAGGTTTCAACCTCAGGGTTTGGTGATCTAACCGAGGAATGGTTAGATACTGAGTTTTCTGGTTCTGGTTGAACAGGTTGAGGTTGAATGGGTTGAGCTGAATGATCTGCTTCATTCAGAGGGACAACTGGTATAGGATGATCTGGGTCAACTAGACGTTCTGGTCTAGGTCCAGGGTATCTCCTTGGGCTAGGTACAGTGAGGTAGTACTCAGGAATGGCAGACTCTTTTTCTTTCCTTATTTGGTCAAATTTGCGAAGGGATTCAGAGTTGTTTGAAGGTGAGGAGTCAGCAACATTTGTGGGAAATGATACAAAGGGACAGGGAGTTGTGGTTTCTGTATCAGTGGTTCTGCGAACAGGACGTTCTGATGCTCTAGGGACAGAGTGATCAGAAGTTCTGGGTTCAGGTTCGGATTGGTCTAGGATAATGGGTTCAGAGGTATGTGGGTTATATTGGATGGTTATGGGTGAGGTAGGTTCAGAGGGTCTTGGAGTCTGAAGCATGTTCCAAAGAGGTGCTTCTTGTTGAGAAGGTTGGAAAAATGAAGACCTAGGTGAAGTGGGTGGTGAAGTGGTTTGTTCAGATGGTTGGGATTCTGGAATGGGAGTGAGTGGAGTTGCAGTTCGAGGGAGAAGTGCAGAAATTGGGAGTGCATCAAGTGAATCTAAATCATCATCAGTATCAATAACAACAGACTTACTTGATGGTCGCACTGCAGACCGAGTCACTCTAGCAGGAGCCACAACTCTGATGACTTCAGCAGCTGATTCCACTCGAGTAGGCTTCACCATAATTCTGACTTGCTTCTTTTTCTTCTTTGGTGGAGCAGGAGCATTATCATCACCATCGGATGGAGCATCTGGCTTGGTGGGTTCCTCATGCTTCCTCTTAGGCCTGTCAGCCTTCTTCTTCCTCTGATCAACATCATCAGACTCTTCAGAGGATTCCTCCACTAGCATTTTCCTCGTCTTCTTCTTCTTGGGAGGAGAGTCAAACTCTGGAGCTGGTGGCAGGGTTCTGGAGAACTCGTCCACATCAATCTCAAAACCTTGTTGCCTCAAATCATCTATATGGCACAAAATAGCTTCTGGAGCATCTGCTTGACACCATAGAGGATAATCAATCAGAGGGATTCTCCTCTGTCTGACTTCATCAGAGGTGTCTTCATGATCTGGTGCAACCTTCGTCTTGACCAAGCCCAACGACTGTGGTTAGATCCTCTGTGCAGCCTGCCTTCGTCAGATCTTCTACAAGCTTACTCTCAATGAAGAGGTCTGAGAGTAGTCTTCCAAAAGGAATATACCTGATGGCAGACTTTATGGAAGCAGTTGTTCTCGATTTCCTAATACACTCCTTGAGGTAAGAGAACAAGAAGAAGGGTAGACAGATCTTCTTATGATCTTGGATGAAGAAGAGCATTGCTTTCTGACAAAAGTTGATGTAGTCAGGAGAGCTGCCCTTTGGTCTTTGATTGATACAGTGAAGCAGAATCTTGTGCCAGATTCTTAGCTTTGGATGAAGCTCCACAACTTTGTAATCACTCTTGCCAGGCTTATAGTTTGTGTAGAGAGCTTTGTTAGTCTCCTCTTTAGTCCTGGGTTTCACCTTTGATTCCGTTAGATGGAATCTGTAGCCTGTGCCAGTGTGATCACCCAGAAGATCAACAATCGACTTCTCTGTGATGATGATTCTTCTACCAGCAATGTAAGAAACAACTTGAGTGTCATCGCAGTCGGCGTGTTTCCAGAATTCCTTCACTAGCTTGACATAGACCGGACCGCGAAGCCTGTTGAAGTAGTTGCCCCAGCCTTGAGCTTGAACTTCAGGACGAAGATCATACCCACTTGCAGCTATGTTGTCCAAGTCGAATCTCCATTCAGCAAGAATCTGGAGTTCTTCAGGAGCATAGACACAATGGACGGCACAACCCCGTTCTGCGAGAGGGATCATCTTCCCTTGAGCTTGAGCTTGAGTTCTTTGAGTTCCAGGGCCTGATTGACCTGTAGCTTGACCTACTACCATAACCAGAAATTGGGGTCCTTTAGTGGTCTCTCCTCTGTTTGATCTCACCATCTTGAGGCGGTTGAAGGTTTGGGTAGAAAAGAAGGGGATGAATAGAGAGAGAAAGAGATCGTGGGGATAAGGAATTTTGCAAATCGAAGAGAGAGAGTGAGTAAAACCGTAAGTGATGGAGAACGTGTGTGTATAGTGGTTTTTTGAAAATAACCGTTGTTGATTTAAAAAGCAAAGTAAAATCAACGGTTGAAAATTAAAGACATCATATCAGCAAATAATACACAAATCACACACTGGAGAGAAGCACATCAACACTCATTACGACAGACTGTCACACGGGCACAAGGAACTATGCATCAGGGTTACTGACACACGTTTACTGTCTCCGCTTCAAAGTGAGCACCAATGTGTACTTAAACTCTGATGGAGTTACCTTCTGAACTAGACATCTTCTGATAAAGAAGCATCATAGTCAGAGGTTCTGATCCATCTTCATGCTGGACAAAAGTCAATATTCAGATTTTTCAGAATGAAATTAAATCTATCCTCTGCTAAAGGCTTTGTAAAAATATCTGCCCATTGATGGTCAGTATCAACAAACTTCACAAGAAGTACGCCCTTTTGAACATAATCTCTAATAAAGTGATACTTTACCTCAATGTGTTTTGCCCTTGAGTGTAAGATAGGATTCTTACTTAATGAGATTGTAGCAGTGTTATCACATAGATTGGGATATTGCTCTCAAGGATCTGATGTTTCATCCAGAGCATCTGAGTGCTGCATATTGCTGCTGAGATGTATTCTGCCTCTGCAGTGGATAGTGCAATGGTTGATTGCCTTTTGCTTGCCCATGAGACTAGGTTGCTTCCCAGAAATTGACAATTTCCAGAAGTGCTTTTTCTCTCTGTTCTATCTCCAGCATAATCAGCATCACAGTAACCTGAAAGCTTATACTCTGATGTTTTCTTATACATCAAGCCAAGGTTAGTGGTACCTTTCAAATATCTCAGGATCCTCTTAACAGCAGTTAAGTGGGTTTCCCTTGGATCTGATTGGAAACGAGCACATAAATGAACACTAAACAGAATATCTGGCCTAGATGCAGTTAAGTATAGAAGTGATCCTATCATACCGCGATAGAGCTTCTGACAAACTTTACCACTTGCATCTTCTTTTTCCAGAATGCATGTAGGATGCATTGGAGTCTTGACAATTGTAGATTCCAGCATATTTAACTTCTTCAGAAGTTCTTTAGTGTACTTGCTATGATGGATATATGTTCCTTCTGGTGTTTGATCTACTTGTATTCCTAGAAAGTACTTAAGTTCTCCCATCATACTCATTTCAAATTCAGCCTGCATCATCTCAGAAAATTCTTTGCATAGAGATTGATTAGCAGAACCAAATATAATATCATCAACATAAATTTGCACAATTAAGATATCATCTTTGTAAGTTTTGCAAAAGAGAGTTGTATCTACTTTACCCCTTACAAACTCGTTTTCCAGAAGGAATGAGCTGAGTCTCTCATACCATGCTCTGGAGCTTGCTTCAGACCATAGAGAGATTTCTTCAACTTGAAAACATGGTCTGGGTTCTTCTCATCCTCAAAACCTGGGGGTTGATGAACATAGACTTCCTCTGAAATATAACCGTTTAGGAAGGCACTCTTGACATCCATCTGATGAAGAATTATGTTGTGATTCACTGAGAAAGAGATCAACAATATGATTGCTTCTAATCTTGCTACTGGAGCAAATGTTTCAGTATAGTATATTCCTTCCTGCTGACTGTAGCCTTGAGCAACTAGCCTTGCTTTGTTTCGGACAACATCTCCTTTCTCATTCAACTTGTTTCTGAACACCCATTTGGTTCCAATCACATGAACAGTTTGAGGTTTCTTCACTAGGCTCCAAACATCATTCTTGGAAAATTGATTCAGTTCTTCTTCCATAGCTAGAATCCAGTCCTTGTCTTGAAGAGCTTCATCAACGGACTTAGGTTCGATTAATGACACTAATCCTTTCAGACTAAGCAAGGTCTCTTCAGAAGGTCTGAAGGCTGATCTTGTTCTGACTGGTTCATCTTTGTTGCCCAGAATCAGTTCCTTAGGATGTGATGCAATGATTCTGCTTTTCTTCTGAGGTTGTGAATCAGAGGGACCAGCTTCTTCTGGATCATCTTCCTCTGGCTCAGCTTCCTCTGGAGCTTTGCCTTTGTCAGAAACATTTATGCTTAAATCTGCAAGCTTCTCAACTAGCTTTGACTGATCAGAGTCAAGCTTATCGTCAAATCTAACATGAATAGATTCTTCAATTGTTTTAGCATCAGTATTATAAAATCTAAAACCTTTAGAACGATCAGAATAACCAAGTAATAGACATTTAGAAGACTTAACATCAAACTTATGTAATCTATCCTTAGTGTTAAGAACATAACAAACACAACCAAAAGGATGAAAATAAGAAATGTTGGGTTTTATATTCTTCCACAATTCATAGGGAGTCTTATTCAGAATTGGTCTCACAGAGATTCTGTTCTGAATGTAACATGCTGTGTTTACTGCCTCTGCCCAAAAGTGCTTAGCCATGCCAGTTTCTTGGAGCATGGTTCTAGCCATCTCCTGAAGAGTTCTGTTCTTCCTCTCAACAACACCATTTTGTTGAGGAGTTCTGGGACAAGAGAAATCATGTGCAATTCCATAGGAATCAAACAGACTCTCAAACTTGTCATTCTCAAACTCTCCACCATGGTCACTTCTGACACGCACAATCCTACAAGCCTTCTCGTTTTGCACTTGGGCTATGAAGGTAGAGAACACAGAATGAGACTCATCCTTGCGGGTTAGAAATTTTACCCATGTCCAGCGGCTATAGTCGTCAACAATGACCATCCCATATCTCTTGCCACCTATAGACTCAGTTTTTACTGGTCCAAACAGGTCGATATGCAGAAGTTCCAACGGCCTTGAGGTCGAGACAACATTCTTTGCCTTGAAAGGGACTTTTGTGAATTTTCCTTTCTGACATGCTTCACAAAGAGCGTCTGAAGAGAACTTCAGAGTGGGTAAGCCCCTGAGAAGGTTGAGCTTACTTAGCTGAGAGATCTTTCTCATACTGGCATGCCCTAACCGTCTATGCCATATCCACTGCTCCTCATTAACAGAAAGAAGGCACTTCACATTCTGAGCTTCCAACTCAGATAATCAGATCTTATAAATGTTGTTCTTCCTCTTGCTGTTAAACAGAACAGAGCCATCAATCTGACTTACAGCCCGGCAGGACTTTTGATAGAAAATAACATCATAACCCTTGTCAGCAAATTGACTTATAGACAATAAGTTATGTGTTAAGCCGTCTACCAATAAAACATTGTCAATGCATGGACTACTATCTTCACAAATAGTACCAGTACCAACAATTTTACCCTTTTCGTTGCCACCAAAGCCAACTTCGCCTCCAGGCTTAAGTTTTAGCTCTTGGAACAGACGCCTTTCTCCCGTCATGTGACGCGAGCATCCACTGTCCAGATACCATGATTGGTGTTTCAGTGGAGCTATTAAGGATATCTGCAACATAGATAATCTTATCCTTAGGTACCCACTTTCTGGGTCCTCTCTTGTTAGTTACCCCAGAGGTTCTGATCACCTTGGGTTTCTCAACATGATAGTGTAAAGGAATTTTTGCATGATATTTAGACATGGAGAAGGTTCCCTTTTTGAGAGGGGGGTTAGCAACTTTAACAGGTAATGGTTCAGGCAATATAGTACCAGAGGGTACAAAACATTCATACAATGATTTAGCCTTAAGCACAGGAGGCTCATTTCTATCAGGTTTAGAATAGCCAATGCCATGCATTCCATTTCTGCTTACGCCATAGATCATTGAAGCCATCAAGCTTCTGTCTACGCTTTTAGCCAGGAATCTTTGAAATGATTTTTCATATTTAGATTCATGTTTACTATCAGAGGCATCACAAGCAATTACTTCTTCTAGCTTGGCAATTTGGTTCTAAAGCACAGAGTTAGAATTCACTAAAGCATGATTATCATTTTTCAAATCAGAAATTATTTTCTCATGTTCAGAAGGAGTCTTAGAAGCAGCAGATAAGTCCTTTTTCAACTTTTTATGCTTAGTCAATAAAGAGTTATATTTATCCATAATATCAGACAAAGCATGTTTTAGTTCAGAGGTTGAGAAAGAAGCGAATACCTCATTTTCATCGTCTGAGTTAGGATCTTCTTCTGATGTTGAGTCAGAGTCAGTTGCTTCTTTTGACTCTGCTCCTTTGTCTTTGACAATAGCCAGGAGACCTTGAACTTCACCATCAGAGTCAACATCCTCTGACTCTGATTCATCAAAAGTCACCATCAGACTTTTCTTTGTCTTGAAGTGCTTCTTCGGCTTCTTGTCCTTTTTCAGCTTTGGACAGTCACTTTGGTAGTGCCCTGATTCTTTGCACTCGAAACATGTGACTTCCTTGATTGAGGACTTCTTCTGGCCTGACGAGGATTCAGACTTTCCTTTGGCCTTTCCGGAGCCTCTGTACTTACTCTGTCTGTGCTTCCAGATGCGGTTGAGTCTTTTGGAAATCAGAGTCAGCTTATCTTCATCAGAATCTTCTGATGCTTCTTTAGATTCTTCTGCTTCAGCTTGGAGAGCTTTTGACTTCTCAGATTTAGCCTTCTCAGATTTGGATTTCAAGGCTATAGACTTCTTCCTCAGATCTTGCATCTCTGAGCGCTTCAGCTCATGACATTTCAATATGCTGATGAGCTCTTCTAGACTCATATGCTCAACATCTCTTGTAAGCTCTATTGAAGTCACTAAAGGCATCCAGCTTTCAGGAAGACTTCTGATGACCCTTATGACATGATCTTTTGTAGTGTAGCTTTTGTTGAGAGGTCTTATTCCAGCTACAAGCAACTGAAATCTGGAAAACATATCCTCAATGGACTCGTTGGGTTCCATGATGAAGGATTCATACTTCTGGATCAAAGACAGTGCCTTTGATTCTTTCACTTTCTTGTTTCCTTCATGAGACATCTTCAAGGATTCAAAGATGCCCTTTGCAAACTCACGATCTGTAATCTTCTGGTACTCTTCATAGGAAATAGCACTAAGAAGAATAGCTCTAGCTTTGTGGTGCTGTGAGTAAAGCTTCTTTTGCTCAGCAGTCATTTCTGAACTGGAAATCTTCTTTCCATCTGCATCAACTGGACGCTCATAGCCATCCACAATGATATCCCAGAGATCTGCATCAAAGCCCAGAAAGAAACTTTCTATTCTGTCTTTCCAGTATTAGAACCTTTGACCATCGAACATGGGATGTTTTGCATTGTAGCCATCCTTTTGAGTTTCATTGGTGGTAGCCATTTGTTTTTCACACCGGCCCGGATCACTGAACACTGTTAGGTGTGGTAATCAGAACTTGCGCTCTGATACCAATTGAAGGTATGAAAAACGGTAGAAAAGGGGGGTTTGAATAACGTTTTCAGAATAAAACTTCCACCTTAAGATTTTGACAAATCTTTCGAGGACAAACAAAGTGCTTAAGATAAGGGAATAGAAAAGCACACAAGGATTTTATCCTGGTTCACTTGATGAATCACTCAAGCTAATCCAATCCACCCGTTAAGGTGATTTCTTCCTTCTTAGAATGAAGGCAATCCACTAATCAGGTAAATGTTACAACTGCACTTGAAACCTACAAGTGTCTAACAATACACTGACTTAGCTCACACTAAGATTCACTCTCTTAGTCTTCTCTAGGATCCGATCAACCTTGATCTCCTAAAGGTAAACTAAACAACTGTTTAAGAAAGAATTGTTTACAAAGAATATGCTTCTGAAAAGCTGTAGTAAACACAATGAATTCAAGATGAAAGAATGCTTAGAAAGTTTGAATATAGCTTGCGCGTATGAGATTCTTCCAACAGCATCTTTCAATCTTCAGCCTCTATTTATACTCCAAGGAATAGGGTTTGAACGCTGCATGGGAATGCTACCGTTGGAGGTCAGGTCTGGAATTTCCAGCTTCTGCTGTGGCTGAGAATGTTAGGTAGGTCGTCAGGATAGTACATTTTCTTTTAAACTTTGGAAGGCTTCGTGTTGGAACATGTGAAGCTTGTTGATCATATTCAGAGGGAAGCATGGATCTTCTGACGGTTGTATCTTCTGATTCTGAACTCAGAGCGAAGTACTTGGTCTTCAGAGCCATTTTGCTTCTGGACTTCAGAGTCATCACTTTTCAGCTTCTGGATCTTCAGAGTCTTCTACACCATCAGAACATCTGAACCTTCAGAGTGTCTGGGTTGTCAGAACGTCTGGATCTTCAGAACTTCAAGTGAGCTGAGTCCTTATCAGAGCTTTATTGACTTCAGATCTTCTGAAGCTTTTCTACTGTTCAGACTGAACATAGAGATTGCGAAAGCGTTGCCTGGGACACTCTTTTAAGCACATTGCTTCTGATTTGTGTGAGATAATATTGAGGTCAGAGCCTGTAAATAGCACACTCAGAAAAACACGTTAGAGTATCAAAATTATTCATACTAAAATGTTAACTTGTAATCATCAAAAGATAGAGTTGTACTACTCGATCAAAACTTGATCTTACACCCATGACATGATCGATTCAATCTTGTTGGGGTCAACAGCCACACCCTGACTTGATATGACATGACCAAGGAACTTCACCTCTTCCATCCAGAACTTACACTTCGAGCCGTTAGCATATAGCTCCTTCCCTCGCAATACTCCTAGCACTTGACGCAAATGCTCTTCGTGTTCTTCCTTACTCTTCGAGTAAATCAAAATATCGTCAATGAACACCACCACGAACTTGTCCAGGAATGGCCTGAACACTCTGTTCATGTAGTCCATAAACACTGCGGGTGCATTTGTAACTCCAAACGGCATCACGAGATACTCATAATGCCCGTATCGGGTTCTGAATGCGGTATTCTGTATGTCAGCCTCCTTGACACGGATCTGGTGATATCCTGACTTCAGGTCTATCTTCGAGAAAACAACAGCTCCCCGAAGCTGATCCATCAAGTCATCTATCCGAGGCATCGGATAAAGATTCTTCACGGTCACTTTGTTGAGTTGTCGGTAGTCAACACATAGTCTGGACCTTCCATCCTTCTTCTTTACCAACAGCGTAGGTGCTCCCTGTGACGCCCGGGGCCGACGAGGGCGGGGAGTGATCGCTGGTGCAGTGAGGCACGGACAAGGAGCGGCTCCTGGCAGGCTTCTAGGCGGAGGGGCACATGAATGAACTGATCTCGCACCCGAACAAGAGGTATTCCGAGACTGTATCGGGATGGACTATACAGTTGAGGAGGGCATAAATGATTTGATTGGTACTACTCATAACAACAAGAGCGAGATGCTTCATAAAAGCGAGATGCTTTAGCGGAGCGAGATGCTTCGGGTCATCGTGAGGGTGACATTTTATCCGGATCATATTTTGAGCATGACATTGCATTGGCATACCATGCATTTAACTATATTCGTTGATATATTGCTTATCGAGTTTTCGAGATATAACTTATTGAATTGTTATTAGAAATCTGATAACATGTTATGTATATACCTTAGGGTAGACGATACAGAACTTATATGTATATATACAACCTATATATATATACCCCTTTATTCATCACATGTTGCTTGTATTATCTATTATATTCTGTGAGTTGACCCTAGCGCCTTGGCTTTATGTGTATGGTTGTGTTTGGGCGGTCGGCCTGCTGCCAGACGTCCAACAGCTGATTCAAGATGGATCGTCGTTCGGGGAGGATCCTGAGCGCAATGACTACTACTGAGCCTTCGACGTGCACCCGGACTTCATGCATGATCGGATGAGGGTCGATGTTAGGAGTGTATTATATGGGGGGATTGTTTTCACAGCTCTGATTGTCATTTCCCGTTTTGGGGCTGACTTATCTCCTTGAAAACTGTATTCATAAAACTCATGGCTCTGACCATGGGATGCACTTATTCGCCTGCGGGCACTATCCCCAATTACTTTATGTTTATTATCTTTGGGTTGAGTCTTCATTATGTTAAGTCTTCTATTTGAAAAGAAAACGAAAAAAAATATTTACGCATTTTCCGCACTATTGATTTAAAGTCACTAAAGTGACACCACCGAAATCGGGGTGTTACATTGTGGTATCAGAGCCAACCTCTCCCAGTACGGTGTGGTTCGAGGACGAACCAAGCGGAAGCTGGTGGGCCTGTGACACCCGGGGCCGACGAGGGCGGGGAGTGATCGCCGGTGCAGTGAGGCACGGACAACGAGCGGCTCTTGGCAGACTTCTAGGCGGAGGGGCACATGAATGAACCGATCTCACACCCGAACAAGAGGTATTCCGAGACTGTATAGGGATGGACTATACAGTTGAGGAGGGCATAAGAGATTTGATTGGTACTACTCATAACAACAAGTTGCAACTTCTTTTCGGGAGCCCAACTGATAAGAAATCCATGGTTAAGTGTGCTTGCCTTGGAGCAATATCGTGATGGGTGACCTCCTGGGAAGTTTTCCCGGGAAGTGCGCGAGTGAGGACAAAGCGCACTGAAAAGACTCGTGTTGTTACCATGAGGCCAGTCGTCAGATCGGGATGTTACAAGAATAGAAAAAGTCCTCATAGTCGGGTGATTCTAGGGTTTTGAAATACCAGGGATTCGTTTTCGGCAAACTTCCGATGATTGGAATCAACGTTCGTAGATCCTAGAGTTTCGCCTCGAAATGATTGTTATATATGGAAAAAGAGAAGTTCTAACATTTCTCTGAAGATTTTTTTGGAATCAACTTCCATCGTGCCTATAAGTGAAAACTAGCTATATACTAGGGTTTCTGACCTAGGTTTAAGCGTATAACGATCGTGCTATAACTTTTATCGACTTCAATACGATTCTCAGACTTTTCCTGAACTTTCTCCTTCATACATTTATTTCATTTACTAAACTCTTGTTCAGGTTTCCTTTCACGATACATCAACCTACTTGTGAATAAGAATTTGTTCACTTGGTATAAACTGAAAAACTTGGGTCTTACACTTGTAACATCCCGATCTGACGACTGGCCTCACGGTAACAACACGAGTCTTTTCAGTGCGCTTTGTCCTCACTCGCGCACTTCCCGGGAAAACTTCCCAGGAGGTCACCCATCACGATATTGCTCCAAGGCAAGCACACTTAACCATGGAGTTCTTATCAGTTGGGCTCCCGAAAAGAAGTTGCAACTTGTTGTTATGAGTAGTACCAATCAAATCTCTTATGCCCTCCTCAACTGTATAGTCCATCCCTATACAGTCTCGGAATACCTCTTGTTCGGGTGTGAGATCGGTTCATTCATGTGCCCCTCCGCCTAGAAGTCTGCCAGGAGCCGCTACTTGTCCGTGCCTCACTGCACCGGCGATCACTCCCCGCCCTCGTCCGCCCCGGGTGTCACAGGCCCACCAGCTTCCGCTTGGTTCGTCCTCGAACCACACCGTACTGGGAGAGGTTGGCTCTGATACCACTTGTAAGACCCCGATTTCGGTGGTGTCACTTTAGTGACTTTAAATCAATAGTGCGGAAAATATGCTCAGATTACTAAGTGAGATTTACTAAGTTGGATTGGAATCTTAGGGTTAAGATTGACCTTGAGAGTTGAGAATCATGTACGAGTAGGAGATTGGAGATCTGAAGATGAGTTGCGGATTAAGACCATTGAGGTATAGTATAAGAGAGATCTTGAAGTAAAGAAATTCTGAGTTGTGTAGAGTGTTAAGGTTGGTTATAAGTTGGTAATCGATTGATGTTGATTATGAGATTGCGGACATAATGAACCATGTGATAAGATTTGAATGATGTTAGCATAACAAGTTATGACTATGGATATCAAGATCAAGTTATGAGTGTGAGAGCATGACGACACTTATCAGGTCGTTTGTGTAAGCGAAGGAGTTATAGTTTTAAGAAATGGATATTCACTTAAGAAGTATTGAAGGATTAAGGGCCATTAGAGGACCAAACTTGGTGAAGGTTTAGGTTTTAAGTCTATTAATTCTTGTCATAAGTGTGTAGGACTTGAAGTTTGTCATAATTTGATTGGGAGATTAAGAAGTTTATCGACGAGATGGTAATCAAGTTACAAGAAGGAAAGTGTTAGTATTACGATGAATACTTGAAGTTATCATATTTGGACAAGCTACTCAGAGTCTAATAGTGAATGGAACTTTGTTATGGATTTCGGTGATGCATGCTAGAGTTAGCAAGTGAAATTTTGCTCAGTTGAATAAGAATCCTATGATTAAGATTGACTTGGGGAGTAGAAAATCATGTATGAGTAAGGGATGTAGTGGTGATAGCAGTTACGATAGTAGTTAAACCTCAGAAGGTTGGAGGATCGGATGACGAAATGACTAGTTAAGTCCCTTGAGGTATAGTTATGATTTGATCTTCTAGAGGATAAATCTCGATTTATGCGAAGTGTTAGGGATTTCAGTAAGTCTGAATTGGTTTGAGTAAGGAAGGTTTTGAGGACAAAGACGATAATAATGGATTGTTAGATATTAAGATGAAGATTAGCTTATAAGTTGTTGATAAGTTAATGTTAAAGGGAATGAGTCTTGTGATGCACAAGGTATTAAGACTCAAGTTGAGCATTCACTCCGGAGCATAGAGATGTACCGAGTTTCTAATCAACATTATTGGACGAACAAAAGCAAAGGAATAAGTGGTAGAGGCAGTGCGATGGCACGAATGCCAACAAATATTATTTCCAACGGAGATCCGACGCAAGTGGTCGAACCGGACAACATAGAGTTGAAAGATGATATGTCTTTTGAGACGCCGTCGGTCAACATTAGGACTAGAAGAGTGAAACAATCGAGGAGAAAGCAGAGTGCTTTAGTGAAAGTTATTTGGAATAAAGACACGGACGGTGCTATATGAGAGTTAGAGGAAAAGATCAAGGAATAATGTCCAGGACTTTTACTGACCCTTAAGTTTCGAGGACGAAACTTTCTTTTTGGAGGGTAGTAATGTAAGACCCAAGTTTTTCAGTTTATACCAAGTGAACAAATTCTTATTCACAAGTTGGTTGATGTATCGTGAAAGGAAACCTGAACAAGAGTTTAGTAAATGAAATAAATGTATGAAGGAGAAAGTTCAGGAAAAGTCTAAGAATCGTATTGAAGTCGATAAAAGTTATAGCACGATCATTATACGCTTAAACCTAGGTCAGAAACCCTAGTACATAGCTAGTTTTCACTTATAGGCACGATGGAAGTTGATTCCAAAAAAATCTTCAGAGAAATGTTAGAACTTCTCTTTTTCCATATATAACAATCGTTTCGAGGCGAAACTCTAGGATCTACGAACGTCTGATTCCAATCATCGGAAGTTTGCCGAAAACGAATCCCTGGTATTTCAAAACCCTAGAATCACCCGACTATGAGGACTTTTTCTATTCGGAACATCAAATGAAGATTCTACACGCGTACACCCATTTCTCTTGATGATTTCAATCTTTCTTCAGAAGGAAGTTTTCTATTCCGACATCCGATGCAAAAAGCAACTTATCGGGTAAAATGGTTTTATACCGACTATGCATTAGTTGCCAAAAATACAAGGAGACCTCTTTATGGTTTTGGAATTCTTTTGCCAAAACATATCTTAGAATTCACGGAGAATGACGTCGGAAAAATCAGATTCGCGAAACTTTCATTTTCCCGCGAATTTCCATCTTCTACATATAGCAAACAAGTGAGAAAAAAACACAAAACTCCTCCATTTTCTCTCCTCAAGGCCGCGAGTTCATCCAAGGAAGAAGGAAGAAGAATTTTCTTCATTACTTGCTCGATCGTTGATCCGTTAGTTGCTGCTTCAAGGTTTCGAGGTATAGTCGCTAATCCTTACCTCTGATCGCTTTTTCCATAGCTTTTCTGTAGACTTTTCTGAGGTGATAGTTTATGGGTTTTTGCAAAACTATCCTGAATCTTTCATTTCTGATTCTAAACCTCTTCCTTACATGCCCAAGATCACTTCTGCCGGGTTAGATTTTCCGTTATGTCGCCGGAATTCCGCCGGAATCAATTTTAGCCTTAAATACCCATTTTTGGAGTTTTTGGAGTAAAGCTTCAACCTTTAGGCTGAAAACTATCGCCTTAGCTTAGTGCTAGTAGGATTAGTTGTCATAAACGCCGTTGGTGACGTCCCTGCAAAATTTTGTTTTTGGGATTTCAGTTTTGAAATTTCTAAGTTAAAAATCATGACCAAAATACCCCTGCGACAATTTTTGATCCGATAATTTTTCCGAGTTCAGAATACCCTTAGTTACGGCTAATGATAGCATAGGAACCAAGTTTGATCGAAGAAAAATCGAGTCTCCTAATTGTGAAAAGTGGCCGAACCTATTAAGGGGGAGGAGGAAATTTTCCTTTTCCGAAAACTTGTCTTTCGCGCTAGATTATCGTACCTTAGAGTATAGATTACTTCGTGTAACCTTAGTAAGTATTGATAGCTTAGTTTCCGATAGATTTTGATTGATTTCTGTGGTTTTGTTCTAAAGGTGCTTTTGAAGAGTTTCCCGAGGAACAAGGCTTTGCTTGCGAGGAAGCGTTAGACGATCATTCTGGAGAACCTACAGGTGAGGGCTTCTCACTGAATCTCTAGTTAATGCTTAGGGTCGATGTTTTCGACATTGTTTACTGTTTATGCACTGGATTGTGTGTGATTGGAAAATGTTTTCTGAGGCTTCGGCTGACAATGTAGATGATGCATCTACTGAATGTTTTTGATGATTGACTTACATGCTACGTGCTATGTGGGTAATCTAGGATGTGTGGTGCTTGCCTTATATGCTAAGTGCTATGTGGTTATTGCTTAATATGTTGATATATGACATGTTCATTAATTGTGATGAGTTAATTCTGCTTTGCAATGAAATCTGAGTTTCTGAAAAGTGAGAATAGCGGGCAGGTCATGCCGATTTTATTTTGAGAGTTTTGAGAAAGTTTGATAGGACGAACGAGGTTCGGGCCTTATTTTTGTTTAGTGGATCGAGACATTCTCTGGAAGCGACTTGGGATTGGGAGATCCTGAAAATGTATAAGACTTGCGATAAGACAAAATGGAATCTATTTTATAAAGAAAACTCATAAGACCTTAAATAACCTCTAAATCTTTAAGTAATGATAACAACCTCGAAGGAAGGCATTGGAAGTCAAATCTTAGTTTTGGAAAACGAGAAGTGTTGTCGGATCCCAGTATTGAGAAAGTTGAGAGGCGTCGAGTATGTAGATGTTGTGGTGCTGTTGGAGCAGCGTTTGTTGTGGTGCTGTTGGAGCAGCGTTTGTTGTCGTGCTGTTGGAGCAGCGTTTGTTGTTGTGCTGTTGGAGCAGCTATGTTGTTGGGCTATCCTGGGGATAGGTCCGGGGAATTGATAATTCCCGAGTATGTGATACTCTTGTGCTGTTGGAGCAGCTATGTGTTGTTGTGAGGTGTGTCTTTTGGTCGCAGAATCGACCGTTACCTTAGGGTAAGCTTTTAGAGACTTAAATTTACCTAGAACACGTGGCGACGTGTCGAGTGAGATTCAGAGACGTTGTTTGACTAATCATCCTGCATTCATGCAACATTAATGGGGTATTAACACAGGACGTACTCTGGACCTCGTCGGTTTCCAAAATGGTCATAAGACCCGGAATGCTGTGAAAGAGCGTTTGTAGACGTCTCTTGTAGCAGACCGAAATGGCAGACCTACGGGTTTACTGCTGATCTGACTACCGCTGATGTTGGAGTAAGAGGCACGCGGGCCGAAATGGTCCCACCGTGGCTGGTGTTAGGGCTGATCCGTTTGATGTCCATCCCTTTCCGGAATGCATGTGGTTAACTGGGTTAACCGTCATTTGCATATCATGCAACATGCATACTAATTTAGTTGTCGAATGTGATTGTTATTTGTTAATCCTATTTGGAACATGTTATTTGTTATTATTGCTGTTATGTTCATTATGGAATATGCAACCCTGGGATGTTATCCCTAGCTATAAGCCTAAGTGGCTATTCTATTATCTGTATCTATCGATGCTATTATTTACATAATTCTTTGGAGTTGACCCTCGCGTCTTCTGTGTGTGCTTTGGCGGACAAACGCCCTTTGTTAGATGTCCACGGCGGACTAGATCATGATGGTTCACCCTTCGGGGGGAACTAGAGCTGAGATGCTGGAACAGGAGCGCATCGCGGTAGCGAGAGGAGGACGGATGGTGTACTTAGACTAGGTCGTTCTGAATTCTGATTCGGACGACGATCATGCTAGCATGTAGGTTTTAGTGCTGGTGTGAGCTCCTCGAGATGGGATTAGTGTAGGAGTAGAGTCTTAGCTCTGAACATAATTTGTTTTTCTTTGGGAACAGGGTAGTTTCCCACCTATAGCTTTTTGTGTGGTTTCTTTACGGGAATCACGGAGAGTTGGTTGGACTTAGGGGGTCTTGTTTCAGGCTGATGGGCCAGCTTATTCTCAGTTTTGAGGGATGGTGTTGCGGACACTTCACCCTTTTCATTCGGTTTGTACATATTGCCTACGGGCGTTACACTTTTCTACTTCCCGTCACTGGAGGTTTACTCGTGACGTGGTTAGCTACTTACAGCGGGGGTTGTTATGTATATTGTATATTGGTTCTGTTGATTTCGCTTTTGGGTTTTAGTTAATACAGTCTTGTCTTAGTTATTGAAAAAATATATATATATATATATATTCACGTTTTTCCGCATTAAGTTTACTTTTGGTTACTAAAGTGACGCCACCGAAATCGGGGTGTTACATTGTGGTATCAGAGCCAACCTCTCCCAGTACGGTGTGGTTCGAGGACGAACCAAGCGGAAGCTGGTGGGCCTGTGACACCCGGGGCCGACGAGGGCGGGAAGTGATCGCCGGTGCAGTCAGGCACGGACAAGGAGCGGCTCCTGGCACCCGAACAATGGCCTGAAAATAAGACCTCCTAAGTCCAACCAACTCTCTGTGATTCCCGTAAGGAAACCACACAAAAAGCTATAGGCGGATCTACCCTGTCCCCTAAGTAACAAATGAAGCAAGACTGTCAGAGCTAAAACTCTACTCCCACACTAATCCTAACTCGAGGAGCTCATACCAACACTCAAAACTATGTGCTAGCATGATCGTCGTCTGAATCAGAATCCAGAACGACCAAGTCTACTAACCCTATCCGTCCTCCCCTCGCAACCGCAGTGCGCTCCGATGCTGGACTCACGGGCTTAGGGCCCGAACCCTGATCATCGATGATCGCAACGGTGGGTGCACTAGACCCTGCTGAAGGCACTCCCACTGGAATCTCCTCTGAGGGATCCTCCTCGTCTGAAGACAATGGTGGTGGTGGTGGTCCTCCAAGTCCTGGTCCACAGTGAACGCCCGGTGGCAAGTTGAAGTTGATAGAGCATCGCCTCAACACTCCTGACCTCAGAAGTCCTCCGCTATCCACGTGATCCTCCATGATGCGCCCCGAATACGTCGCTCGATGGCTCGCGGGGTCAACCACCCACGACCCGGGGTCGTCCTGATCGATCATCTCATACCTAATCCCCCCCGAAGGGTGGACCATGGTGAACCAATCCGCAATATTCATCTGACAAAAGGCGTTGTCCGCCAAAACACACACAGAAGACGCGAGGGTCAACTCTAAAGAACTATGTAGATAATAAACCCAATAGGTACAAATAATAAATAGCCACTTAGGCTTATAACTAGAGATGTCATTCCTAGGGTTGCATGTTCCATATCGAACGTAAATGACAACAATAACAAATAGCATGTTCCAAACAGGATTGACAAATAACAATCACACTCGACAACTAAATTAGTATGTATGTTGCATGATATGCAATGCAGGTTAACCCAGTCAACCAATATGCATTCCGGAACGGATGGACATCATCGGATCAGCCCTAACACCAGCCACGGTGGGACCATTTCGGCCCGTGATGCCTCTTACTCCAACATCATCATGTAGCCAGATCAGCATAAAACCCGAAGGCCTGCCATTTCGGTCTGCTACTAAGAGTCACCTAGCAGCGCTCTTACGCGGAAATCCTGGTCTTATAACCAATTTTGGAATCCGCCGTGGTCCGGTATCTCGCCGTGTTTAAACCACTTAATGAGTGCATGCAATGCAGTGATTAGCCAAACAACGTCTCCGACCTCACTCGACACGTCGCCACGTGTTCTAGCTAAATTAATGTCTCTAAAAGCTTACCCTAAGGTAAAGTCGATTCTGCGACAAAATACAATAATCATAAAATGAGTGCAACCACTCACGATGACTCTTCGGGTCATCAATACTCTCACGAAGTCTCACGCTTCAGTGAAGTTTCATGCTCTCACAAGGTCTCACGCCTCAGTGGAGTTCCATGCTTTCCACAAGGTCTCACGCCTCAGTGGAGTATCCCGCATTCACAAGGTCTCACGCCTCAGTGAAGCTTCTCGGCTCATCCCTTGGATGGCTAACAAACTGCTCAACGAGCGAAGGAGTACCAACATACTCAGAACTTACCAAACTCCTCAACACTTGGATCCGACGACACTCCTCGCTTTTCCAAAACTATGATTTGACTTCCAATGCCTTCCTTCGAGGTTGTTATCATTACTTAAAGATTTTGAGGTTATTTAAGGTCTTATGAATTTTCTTTATAAAATAGATTCCCTTTTGTCTTATCGCAAGTCTTATACATTTACAGGATCTCCCAATCCCAAGTCGCTTCCAGAGGATGTCTCGATCCACTAAACAAAATTAAGGCCCGAACCTCGTTCGTCCTATCAAACTTTCTCAAAACTCTCAAAATAAAATCGGCATGACCTGCCCGCTATTCTCACCATTCAGAATCTCAGATTCCAGTACAGAGCATATTTAAATCATCACAATCAACAACATGTCATATATCAATAAATCGCATCATAAACACTTAGCACTTAGCATATAAAGCATGCACCACACATCCTAGATTACCCACATAGCACATAGCATGTAAGACAATCTCAAAAATATTCAGTAGATGAATCATCTACATTGTCAGCCGAAGCCTCAGAAAACAATTTCCAATCACACACAATTCCAGTGCATAAACAGTAAACAATGTCGAAACATCGACCCTAAGCATTAACTAGAGATTCAGTGAGAAGCCCTCACCTGAAGGTTCTCCAGTATGATCGTCAAGCGCTTCCTCGTACTCAAAGTGTTGTTCCTCAGAGAAATCCTCAAAAGCACCTTTAAAGCAAAGTCACAGAAATACTATCAGAATCTATCGAGAACTAAGCTATCGATACTTACTAAGGTTACACGAAGTAATCTATACTCTAAGGTACGATAATCTAGCGCGAAAGACAAGTTTTCGGAAAAGGAAATTTTCCTCCTCCCCCTTAATAGGGCTCGGCCACTTTAGGTAATTATGGGGCTCGATTTTTCTTCGATCAAACTTGGTTCCTATGCTATCATTAGCCGTAACTAAGGGTATTCTGAACTCGGAAAAATTATCGGATCGAAAACTGTCGCAGGGGTATTTTGGTCATGAAATCCCAAAAATAAAATTTTGCAGGGACGTCACCAACGACGTTTATGACAACTAATCCTACTAGCACTAAGCTAAGGCGATAGTTTTTAGCCTAAAGGTTGAAGCTTTACCTCAAAAACTCCAAAAATGGGTATTTAAGGCTAAAATTGATTCCGGCGGAATTCCGGCGACATAACGGAAAATCTAATCCGGCAGAAGTGATCTTGGGCACATATAGAAGAGGTTTAGAATCAGAAATGAAAGATTCAGGATAGTTTTGCAAAAACCCATAAACTATCCACTCAGAAAACTCTACAGAAAAGCTATGGAAAAAGCGATCAGAGGTAAGGATTAGCGACTATACCTCGAAACCTTGAAGCAGCAACTGATTAATCAACAATCAAGCAAGGATTGAACAAAATCTTCTTCTCCTCCTCTCCTCTCAAACTCGCGGCCTCCTTGGATGAAATGGGTAAGATATTTGTTTTTTTCTCATTTCTTGGCTATATATAGAGGTTGGCAAAACGCGGTAAAATGAAAGTTTCGCGAATCTGATTTTTCCGGCGTCATTCTCCGTGAATTAATAGATATGTTTTGGCGAAAGAATTCCAAAACTATAAAGAGGTCTCTTTGTATTTTTGGCAACTAAAGCATAGTCGGTATTAAACTATTTTACCCGATAAGTTGCTTTTTGCATCGAATGTCGGAATAGAAAACTTCCTTCGGAAGAAAGATTGAAATCATCAAGAGAAATGGGTGTACGCGTGTAGAATATTCATTTGAAGCTCTGAATAGATAAAGTCCCCATAGTCGGGTGATTCTAGGGTTTTGAAATACCAGGGATTCGGTTTCGGCAAACTTCCGATGATTGGAATCGGACGTTCGTAGATCCTAGAGTTTCGCCTCGAAACGATTGTGATATATGGAAAAAGAGAAGTTCTAACATTTCTCTGAAGATTTTTGGAATTAACTTCCGTCGTGCCTAAAAGTGAAAATTAGCTATATACTAGGGTTTCTGACCTAGGTTAAGCGTATAACGATCGTACTATAACTTTTATCGATCATGATGTAATCCTTTGACTTTTCCTGAACTTTCTCCTTCATAAATTTATTTCATTTGGTAAACTCTAGTTCAGGTTTCCCTTCACAATACATCAATCCTAATCGTAAATGGAAATCTCTTCCACTGATCCTAAGCTTAAAATCTCGGGTCTTACAACACCAAAATTGCACAAAATAACACGTCAATATAATTATCAACTCATTCACTATTCCACTGACACAATAGCAACACGAAATCATCAAATGTCTCATATCAATTACTAGAAACAGTTCCAGAATCAATCACAGAAATAAGCAGAAACATAGCAAACTTGCAGATAATTCTGGTACTAAACGAGCACTCCAAAAATTATGAAAATTTTACCAAACATAGCCTTATACGTGAGCTTTCATATAAAATTGGTTTCACCCAATTTGGAATTCTATAGAGAGAGTTATGCTCTCTACAGCACATGGTGTTAGGGTGTCTGCGAGCAGAAATAGAGTTAACTTGCAGATAATTCTGGTATTGAACCAGCAATCCAAAAATTACGAAAATATTACCCAATATAACCCTATGAGTTAGCTTTCATACAAAATTTGTGTCACTCAATTCGGAATTCATTAGAGAGAGTTATGCTCTCTACAACACAGGCTGCTAGGGTGTCTGCGGCCAGAAACAGAGTGAACTTGCAAATGTTTCTTTTATTGAACCAGCAATCGAAAAATTATGAAAATATTATCCAACATATCCCTATGAGTTAGATTTCATACAAAATTGGTTTCACTCAATTTGAAATTATTTAGAGAGAGTTATGCTCTCTACAACACAGACTGTTAGGGTATCTGCGGGCAGAACAGAACAGAACCCAATTTTCCCCAGAACCTCAATTTCGCTCAAAATCAATTTTGCTCACCACATGTTAACACTCAACACAGTCTCTCAGTTCTGAATTTTCAAAGAAGATGGGGGTTCCTTCATGTTAAACTCAACCTCTGTTATTCTACAATTATACAAGGTAAATTCAAACCCTTACCTTCTATGACACCGGTACAAAGCCTCCTTGACCCTTTTCTTCTTGAAGATCAAACTCTAGGTTTTCTCCACCTTTTCTCCTCTCCTTCACCTTTCACGTGTTCCTCTGTTCTGCTGCTTCTCTAATCCTAATTTTCTGATTTCTCACTTTTTTAATTCTCTCATAACCCTTAAATAATCTTACAATGGGCCCCACTTCCAACTACTCACTATAAAACCTAAAACTCTTATTTATCTATATCACATAATAATTTAATTATCTAATAAAATCACTTAATGACCTTATCATCTAATTAAATCACATAATCACATAATCATCTAATTAAATCGCATAAATTATCAAAATACCATATAGCATAATAATAATTAAGATAAAATAATAAATAACATAATAACGAAAAGTGGGGTGTTACACCGTTCAATTATTAATCTTGTTTTAATGACAAAAGTTCATTAATTACGAAATTCTTGAAACTTTACGAAATAAGTTTGCGGAAATAATAAGAAATGCATTACTGAATAAAATAACTCGTAAGTAAAAGAAACCATAATTCAAGTACATAAATTAAACCCTGGGCTAAAGCCCTACATCAAATGAAATCCCTGAAAATAAAGACTGATAAAAGATAGTTCAACACTACGAAACACTCAACCCCCAGCATGGCAACATCAGTCACTCGTCGAGCCAACCGCACTATCTCTGGCGCTTCTTCACAGGAGCCCTGACCTCTGGTGCGTCTCCATGTCCCTCCGTCTCGACAACCCCAGGTGCATCAGCTACTGCATCGTACCGTGGAGCAAAGCCCTCCATAGGCTCAGCAAGAACTGGTAGGGACTCTAGAGGCGGAGCTGGAAAGTCGCCAATGCGTGCCCACCAATCTGGTGCCCCGAACGCCTGTGAAGAAACTTTCCGTCCTGCAACCCTCTGTGGAGAGTTCGAGCAAGAACCCTCATCTCCTGGATGCAAGAAGCGACATGGTGCGAAGGGCATCTTGACCTTGCCCCACTCCATGATATGTGTCTCGACGACGTTCCCGTGTCGGTCACGTCCCGTGATCGTAGCGCTGCCGACATAGAGGCGACGTACCTTGGCAGAGTCGGTCTGCCAGGCGTTGTCCTTATGCTGATCATGTAAGTCTATCGTCCACGAGACCACTGTACTCTTGACCTTCACCATCTGCCCCCCCCAGAATAACACATAAACAAATAATAGGGTCAGATCTCATATTCTCATATAAACATTCACATAATCATGTAACTCTCATAAATAACAAGGTATAATAAGCATAGTTTTTAGGTTACATCTCAGTCAGTCACCTAAGTTCAGTTAGGCTAGCGACCTCACCATGCACACAACCACCTCAACACCAATGGCCATATTCACGATCATCCGCAGATGAACAATTCTCGGAGGGGACACACCGTACAACCCTCAATCATGTGGGGGGACACACCGTCCGCCCACAGAATCACAAGGTGACCGCAGTCAACCAAATCACGTGGGGACACACCGTACAACCCACAAAACGCCCTCGCGTGCAAGTAACTGTTTGTCTCTAACGGTACCATCGTTCTCATGGTCCATAGTCCTCACTAGACCTATGTTCCAATTACATCACATTTTACTTGCAAGCGATTAAGTCTCAATTCTCTTTGTTAGGGCTCTATTAGTCAACCTAGAGTCTTAACATTTTCAACAGCGGATAATGCAACTTAAATGACAGTAATAATCACAGTACCAAAAGGAATTACAGCTGGATGAGCGACCTTTTGGCAATATCCAAATCAGGCATCAAATAAGCAATATCAAGCACATAGTCATATTCTCATGCATATAAACACTTAAGTCATGGAAACCTCATCAATCAAGCCATCACATAAACTTGTGCATGAATCGGAAGGAAGAAAACTTGCCAACAACCACAAAAGTGGCTTAGCCGAACCCTAAAGGGTCCAAGGTTTTCTAAAACTCTTCCTTCCTTCCATCTCAACTTCACAAGTCAATGTCCAGCCAACAACAATAAGCATATACTCTCCAAAAATCCAGAATTGATCATGTCACAATTATCACGTCACAATCATGTGAAATCCTAGTCAAGTTTAGCATAAAATTCATGGTTTCCATGCATAAAATATAGGGTCATTTACCAAGCATCAACGTACTGATCTTGTCATCATACAAGCATCACTAATATGGTAAAAATTCCAGTAGCAACCAGAAACAAACAACAGTTCAAAAAGCTAAGAAAATTTCACCCAACCCTCTAAATTTTGGGTGAGGCCGAGAGCTCCTTTGGCTCTAGGGTTCTTCTTTTTTTTTGAAAAATATTTTGGCCATCCTCTAGGACATTGTACAGCATCAAGAGATCATGCTATTCATCATCGTAATCAGCCCTAAGAATACAAAACAACACAGAATTTGTTCTAGGCACAAACATGGCAACATAGTCAAGTTTTGGCAACTATGGCAAGTAACATGGCATCAAGTTTTGATCATATTTGTGGCTGCACATATAACACACCCTAAGCATGTTTTCTACCCTCAACCCTCATTCATCATCAATCTAAATCAACTCAGATCATAGGCATGCAAATCAAGGAAAAACCTCCATCATGTAGAAACCTAGACTCTACCCACTAGATCCACCCTTACCTTAGTTGTTGAGTTTGAAAAGATGAAAGAATGGTGATGGAATAGATGAATGGAGAAGCCCTCTCCTTGCTGTACCTTCAGCCTTGACTTGATCTTCTCCTTTCTCTCTTGATCTCTCTTGCTTTCACTCCTTCTTCTTCTTCTTTCTCTCCTCTAGCCTCCACCTTCTCTCATTCTCTTACTCTTTCTTTCTTTTTTTCTTCTGAATGTGTGTGGGAAAATGAGGGTTTGTGTTTGGGTTTCTCACTCAGCTCCTTTTGTCTCTCAAAAATCAGAAAACTCTCCCCCTTTTACCCTCAAACCCGCGGCTATACACACCCCTCCTAAGCCTTCACAAAATTTCCACCAATTTGAAAAGAGACAAGGCATTAATGGCTCATCATTCTCCATTATTCTCTTGAACAAAACTGATCAGCCATGAATATGAGCAATAATCCCTCAATATTCCCCTTAACTCTTGCATTCCTAGTAAAAAACAAGTCTCCTCTTCACATACTCGAGTATGGCTCTCCTCCTTGGCCCTCAAGCAACCCAAAATCACTTATCTTGAAGTCCTTGACCTTATAAATAATTATTTCCTAACCCCCGAGTATTATCACTTCAATATTAATAATACTATACACTCCAATGCATCTAGGAAAATTCACAATTCACAGCAAGACACATTTTATAATTTATTCCAAAATAAATAATTTTATTCATCAAAGTAGGGTCTTACATGAAGGAGAAGGCAGGTGTGGTGATGTCGAGAGTGAGGGTGAGTGAAATAGAGGGAGAGTGAGTCAGATGATAAGAATGAACTGAGGGATAAGCATTGAGACATAGATATTTTAGGGAAGATATTGTGTAAATCGGTACGAATTAGTTTAGATACCGAAGGATTTAACTCATAGAATTAAGAGAAAAATATAAAATGATATATTATTATAACAAAAATTATGACGAGCTTAATGAAATGATAAAATATAAATTAGGATCACTTTAAACAAATTAAAATGATCCATAGACAAGAAATGAGTAAGAACTAAGCTAAAAAAATAATTGTTAGATAATTAGAAGAAATATGACGTTGTCATATTATACAATTAAGCTAAGAACCATTCCATAAAAGGTCGATACTTGTTCTGGGTTCGTTTTAAATGAGAAAATGGCTTGAACGCAGTCTGCTTCAAAATATGTCGCATAACTACTTTTTGCAATTAACGTCGGATGGAGAAACTTCCTTCTGAAGAAAGATTGGAATCATCGAAAGAAATCTGTACACTCGTGTGGAATCCTCGTTTGAAGCTCCGAATAGAAAAAGTCTTCATCAACAGTTTATTTTAAGGTTCTTGAGCTATCAGGGATTCAGTTTCGGCAAACTTCCGAGAATTGGAATCGGACTTTCGTACATTCCAGGGTTTCGTGTCAAAACCCTTGTCATGGAAAGGAATAAGAGAAATTCTTATGTTCCTCTGAAGATTTTTTTTGAATTTGTTTCTATAGTGCTTTAAGAGCAAATTAGCCGTATACTAACGCTTTCGCCCTAAGGCGGAAGTGAATAAGGCTTGTGCTATAACCTACTGCGACTATAGTACTATTCTTAGTCATATCCTGAACTTTCTTCTTCATTAATTCATTAAAATTAGTGAACACTCGTATAGGTTTCCTCTCACGCTTACACTGTAACCTAGGCATGAGTCGGAAATTAATTAATTATTCTAATTCTAAAAAAGTGGGTCTTACAACTCTACCCTCCAAAAAGAAAGTTTCGTCCTCGAAACTTTGAAGTCAGAGAAAACTCGGGAATATAACTCCCTCCTAATTTCATCCAACTTACTAGCGGCGTTAGCACGCATCCCAAACCCTGGAAAACATTACAACAAATTGACCTCAAGGGTGACCTACAAGACAATAACAACACTTAGATACCTAGCAACCATGTTCAAATAAACCTAGATGCCTCGCTCAAGCTAGTGCTATAGGCACCGAGATTCAAATCCTAACTCGATTCGCTTTCACAAACGACCTGACAAGTGTCGTCTTGCTCTCACACTCACAACTCGATCCTGATATTCACAATCATAACTTATTATGCTAATATCATTCAAATCTCATCACATGACTCATTATGCCAACAACCTCATAATCAACATCAATCTATTAACAACTTATAAGCAAATGATCATCTTAAAATCTAACGATCGATTAATGTCATCTCCTTTTTGGAACTATCCTCATTAAAACCATCAAATCAACATTTCTCTTAGTCACAAATCAAATCACAAACTTATCACCAGTCTTAACACTCTACACAACTCAGAATCCCTTTACTTTAAGATCTCTTTTATACTATACCTCAATGGACTTAACCCGAAACTCATCTTTATATTTTCAATCTTCTAAGATTCAACTCTTATTGTCACAACTACAACCATAAGATCTCTTACTCGTACGTGATTCTCAACTCTCAAGGTCAATCTTAACCCTAAGATTTCAATCCAGCTTAGTAAATCTCACTTAGTAATCTTAGCACATTTCTCTGGAATCCACATCAACAATCTCAAGTATTCAACTTATGCTAAAACTTTCTTTTTCTAACTTAATCATTCTCAAAACAATTCAGCACTTAGTCACTCAAGCAAACACCTAGCAATTCTCCAAGTCTTACACATTCATGATAAAATTCATAGGCTTAAAATTCTAAACCTTCACCTAGTTTGCACCGATATTGTCCTTTAACACTTCAACACTTTTCAAGTGAAAATTCATCTCTTAAGGCTACAACATCTCCACAAAGAAATCAAGCGCTTAGCAAAACTTATTCCTCAAACTCGACTAACAACAATCTAGTTCAGGGTTAATTCTCCACAATCTTGTTATCATCAAGCAATCATCTATAACCTGTTATTGAATCCAACCTATTTAGTCTCTAACAAATCCAACTCGAAAATCACATAACCTATGACTTTCTAACTTTCGAGAAAATACTCAAGATTTTCCAGCATTAAATCTCTTGACTTAGTCTACCTCTACTTGGAGTAATCACGCGAACTAACCAATTAATGTCTATACGACAATCATCAACTTCCAAAGATTTAAATCTTAATCCTTTACAATCAAGTGCATATCATAAACTTACCTACCAAACTCGACTAATCATTAATCAAATCTAATCAATCTTCCTATCATAGTCCATGCCAGCTGTGATTCCGAATATCACCCCCTCAATATTAAGTTGATCAGGCTCAATATCTTGGCGATGAAAATTTAGAAAAACTCACTAGTAAGGCCAATGAGTCTATCTCATCAAATAGTCATAGAGTTTATCTCATCAAGTAGTCATATCTAATTTGAGATCATCTCTTAATCTATTCAATCTCTAACATTTCCATCTTGAAAATGACACACCTTAACTCCTGAAACTCATACAACATTTCATTAGGATTCATTCTTAACTTCTACCTTTCTTACCAACTCGTACCTGTCTAAGACAAACTTCAAGACTTAGAAAACTTCTCTAAACCCTATATAACTTCTATACTTAAATACAACAATAGTCGGAAAAATGTGTCTCATACTTATCCCTATTACTATCAGAAGCATAGCAATCTCTGTCTAAAATACCACATGGCAGTGCAGGAAAATAACAATGACGATTAAAGTCTCAGTGGAAGTAGTAACCACCAAGTGAAAACAAGCAGTCGGTGCAAGACTACTTTTTAGGCTTAGCGTTATATTCTAAACCTCGTGTACTCCTATAGTTTAAACACGAGCAATAGGCAAATAAAGTCTTAATAGGTGTAATAACTATAAGGTCAAAGCTCATACAGTATAAGTAAGTTAGGCGTGTTGCCCACGCTACGAGAGTAATGAAGCGTATTATACTGGAATGAGAAAGAATGGTTAGAAGGTTATCATCGTTCGGTTTAGTTAAACCAACAGTTAGTACTAATCATAAGATAGCTTTTACCATAACTATACAATATGATTAAGCAATAACTTCAATCAATTCTAAGCGAAAAATCGCTTGGCAGACAATCAATTTTTACTCTTTGCAGAGTCACACAACCTAGCACAGAAGACTTATTCCCCAAAGACTCCCGAAAGACTCGACAAGCTCTGATACCACAATGTAACACCCCGATTTTCGGGGGTCACTTTAGTAACCTATTAAAGTAAATATGCAATATTTTCTAAAAGGGATTTATAAATGCGAGTATTTTTTTTTTCATTTTCAAAGTATTTCTAAATCATGAAATGCATACTCCCAACTGTATATAAATTTAGATCCAGCCTTAAACAAGGCAAGTACCCGGAGGTAACAACAGATGAACCCAACTTACAAACCTAACGAATAGAATTAGACTCATAAATCCGATATACTCCCTACGATTTCCACATCGGGGAATCGCAAGATAGCAATGCACCGGAACTTACCCAAAACTTCAAACAATACTTATAAAATAATCCTATAAGATTTAACCAACAATGATAAGCTCTTTACCCAAAAGGCTCTAGCCTTACACCCGACTCTTTTCTTCGAGTCTTCTATAGTTCTTCGACATGGAGTAGCATCTGCTCACATCGCCACCTATCGTCGTCTGACAATGGGCGTAGTCCGCCAAAACACAAACAGCAGGTGCAAGGGTCAACTCAAAGAATTACATAAATAATACACCCAGTAGATAAAGTTTAAGGGATAGCTACTTAGGCTTAGAGGTTTGTGATAGCATTATAAATTGTATATCTTCCAATCGAATATAAATTATAATTATTGACAATTAACATATATCAGGTAAGATTAACAAGTATCAATCACACTCGGCAACTAAGTCAGTATGCATGGTGCATGAATGAGATGACGAGGAACAAGATGCAATCCGGAAGGATGGGCACCAACGAGTCAATCCTAGCACCGGCCACAGTGGGACCATTTCCGCTCGGGCGCCTCTTACACCAAACAAAATGTAGTCAGATCAGCAGTATACTCGCAGGCCTGTCATTTCCGTCTGCTACTAAGAATCACCGCAGTGTTCTTATGTGGAAATCCGGGTCTTATGACAATTTTGGAATCCACCGAGGTCCGGCATCCCACCGTGTATAAACCTCAAAATGTGTGAATGAATGCAACGTGATTAGCCAAACAACGTCTCCGACCTTACTCGTCACGTCGTCACGTGTTCTAGCTAACTTATTGTCTCTAAAAAGAATACCCTAAGGTAAATGTCGATTCTGCGACAAAAGACAATTAAATATGAAAAGAGTGCAATCACTCGTGATGACTTCTCGAGTCATCCGACTCATCTAATTCCGATGGTCAAAAACTGCTCAGCGAGGAAAGAGTACCAATGTACTTGGGACTTATAGTTCCCCGACTTATCCTTTAGATAGCCAAACAAATAAACTGCTCTTCGAGCAAAAGAGCATCAACGTACTCAGAAACTTATTAATTTCCCGGCTTATCTTTTAGATAGCCAAACAATAAAACTGCTCATCGAGCAAAAGAGTATCAACATACTCAGAAACTTATTAGTTTTCCAGAAACTTAGATTCGGCGACACTTCTCATTTTCCAAAACTAATATCCAATTAGTAGAGTACTTATCTCCTTTTGAAATGAAAACTATTTTATAAAACAAATCGCAACTCCTCCCTAATCAACTGTTAAACTTCAGTTTTCACAATAACAATGAAAATATTTATTTTTCTTTAAAACTTGCTTACTCGATGCTAAAACATATACAAGAGTTGAAGGCTTACGAAAATTAAGTTTCAGAAACTTGTCTGTGATGGGTCGCGAGAGAAAGTTGCGGCTCACGGGGTTGATGCAGAAACTGTCGCCGGAGACACAAAGGAAGGTTGTTCCTTCATCCTTTCCCGGCCAGAAACTCAACGCCGCTGTCCGTTTCCCCAAAGAATTGACGGTTTGCCCAGAAAGTTCAGCCGACGGTCGACGGTGGTCGTCGGGGTCGTCGAATAAAATGACCCAAATATGAAATTAAAAATAGGGTTTCGCTCTCCTCACTGCAAGGATTGTAGCAGTATCCTCCGTCTTTTCATCGGTAGCCGTAGTTGATCGGAAAGAGCTCCCGAAGGCGGCAGCGGCGGCGGTCAACGGCGACGATCCGGAACATGGGTTTTGTTGTGGACGTTGCAAGGGTTCCAACGGTACTAACCTCGCTGTGAACGGAGGTCCGAGTACACCGGAATTGAAGAGACAAGTTGGCGGGTCGGCGACGTAACTTCGCCTCTGTTTTCACGTTCCTTCTCCTCTGTTTTGCTTGAGTTTTTCATGGTCTTTGTGCTCATGGTGGTGGCTTGCTGAAACTCGCTGTGGTTGTTGGTGGTGGCTGTCCGGAGCGGCGGTGATTGCTCAAACAGAGGGGCTCTTTGTGGCCATGGGAGTGGTTGCTTGCGGCGGCGAAGAGCTTGTGGCCGTCCATGGTGATTGTCGTGGTTCCTCTGTTTTGGCTGAAAAGGGTTCATGGTGTGGTTCATGTGGTGCGTCCATGATGGGGTTGTGGGTGGCCTCGGTGGCGTTGTTGTCACGCGTGGGAGGAGACATGAAGAGCCAAGATGGTGGTGTTTTGCTGCAGAGAAGGAAAAGGGACGTGAAGAAGAAAATGGGAGAAACAAAGGTGATGATGGTGAGCTTGTGCTGCAGCAAAATGCAAAGAATTTGAACATGAAGGAGTGGTGATGTTGGTAAGTGTATGTGCTGCAAGTTGAGGGCTTGATGCAGAAAAGAGAAGAAGAAGAACGTTAGTGCTGCAGGAGAAGAAAAGAAAATGGATGTGAAGGAGAAGGCATGTGTGGTGATGTCGAGAGTGAGGGTGAGTGAAATAGAGGGAGAGTGAGTCAGATGATAAGAATGAACTGAGGGATAAGCATTGAGACATAGATATTTTGTAAATCGGTACGAATTAGTTTAGATACCGAAGGATTTAACTCATAAAATTAAGAGAAAAATATAAAATGATATATTATTATAACAAAAATTATGACGAGTTTAATGAAATGATAAAATATAAATTAGGATCACTTTATACAAATTAAAATGATCCATAGACAAGAAATGAGTAAGAATTAAGCTAAAAAAATAATTGTTAGATAATTAGAAGAAATATGACGTTGTCATATTATACAATTAAGCTAAGTACCATTCCATAAAAGGTCGATACTTGTTATGGGTTCGTTTTCAATGAGAAAATGGCTTGAAAGCAGTCTGCTTCAAAATATGTCGCAGAACTACTTTTTGCAATTAACGTCGGATGGAGAAATTTCCTTCTGAAGAAAGATTGGAATCATCGAAAGAAATCGGTACACATGTGTGGAATCCTCGTTTGAAGCTCCGAATAGAAAAAATCTTCATCGACAGTTTATTTTAAGGTTCTTGAGCTATCAGGGATTCAGTTTCGGCAAACTTCCGAGAATTGGAATCGGACGTTTGTACATTCCAGGGTTTCATGTCAAAACACTTGTCATGGAAAGGAATAAGAGAAATTCTTATGTTCCTCTGAAGATTTTTTTTGAATTTGTTTCTATAGTGCTTTAAGAGCAAATTAGTCGTATACTAACGCTTTCGCCCTAAGGCGGGAGTGAATAAGGCTTGTGCTATAACCTACCGCGACTATAGTACTATTCCTAGTCATATCCTGAACTTTCTCCTTCATTAATTCATTAAAATTAGTAAACACTCGTATAGGTTTCCTCTCACGCTTACACTGTAACCTAGGCATGAGTCGGAAACCCTGAAATCAACGGACGATAAAGACTTTTTCTGTTCGGAGCTTCAAATAAAGATTTCATTCGTTTATGCCCACTCTAATCGACGTTCCGAATCTTTCTTCAGAAGAAAGTTTCTGCATCCGAGGTCAAAACCATAAAGTGCATTTTTAAGCTGGTAAACATTAAAAACAAGCCTCGAAAACCAAAAATCATACTGATATTTCTTTGGAGAATTAGAAGATTCAGCGGGAAGAATATCATGTCTAAAATACGTACGAATCAGTAGGAAAAATCGGAATCGCGAAATAATCATTTTCTCACGTTTTCAATTTCCTATATATACTTTGAAAAATGAAAAAAAAAACAAAAGCTTCACAACACACACACACGGCCGAGGCATTGGAGAGGAAAAAGGAGGAAAAGTGATTTTTCCAATTCTTGACCGATCGTCGTTCCGTTCGTTGCTACGCGTAGACCTCGAGGTACTGATGCTTTTCCCTACCTCTGATCGTAAATTCTGTCGCTTTTCTCTATGTCTTTCTGTGCTCAAAGTTTTGAGCTTTTTGTAAAACTGTCCAAATAAGCTGATTTCAGTGTCTAAACTTATTGCCTACGTGCTCTAGAGCGTGAATATCCGGTTGTTTTCTGCTGAATGTCGCCGAAATGCCGCCGGTATCAATTTCTGTTGGAAAAACCCATTTCTGGGTAAAGTTCCGTTCTTTAAGCTGAAAATTCACGACTGAGCTTAGCTTTAGTAGGATTACTTGTTATAAATGTCGTTAGGATCGAGCTCATCTAATTTGTTTTTCGAAATTCTGATTTTGAGTTTCCGAGCTAAAAATAATGACCAAAATACCCCTGCGACAATTTTCGACCTGATAATTTTTCTGAGAGTTTCCCTGGCCTAGATATCGCCTAAGAATACCTAGGAATTGATTTAGATCGAAGAAAAAGTTCGAAAACCCTATTTTCCATAGTGGCCGAAACCTATTTGCTTGGGTACCGTGTCCAAAAATAATTTTTGGGTCTCTATGACCTGAGCCATTGCGTAGCTCTTTCAATTGTCGAAATTTTGGCGCCGGTTTCGTGTCATTCCGAGTTCTGTAGCTCGAGTTATGCACGTTTTAGCGAATAAAGTGTTTTTGTACAAAACTTGAATCGAGTCAAAACTCATCCATTCGGGGAAAGCCCTTCCATTCGTGCCTAAATGTTGTACTCTGAAGCTTCTTGGGCTTTGTCTAACTTTAGTTAGTATTGTTTCGATTATATCGACTTAATTTGATTGATTTCTGTGAATTTGTCCTAAGGATCGTTTGTGGAAACTTTGGGATTGACTGAACTAGCTTGTGAGCGAGACCTACACCGCGAGACTAGAACAACTCGAGGTGAGGGCAACTTACTTACTAGCTATTTGTATTTTAGGCGTCGATGAATTCGACTTGATTTATTGTTATGCACTTGATTGTGGTTAACTGGGAAAAATGTTTTCTGAGGCTACGGCTGACAATTGATAATCTTTTATTGCTTGATTGTTATTGACGTTGATTCACATGCTAAATGCTACCTGGTTAATCTAGGATGTGTGATATTTGTCCTATATGCTATGTGCTAAATGGTTAATCTATGACGTGTTGATATATGTGCCATGAGTGTTGGATTGTGTTACTTTGATTATGAAATTACACATATATCTGTTGTACGTCAGAGAGGATAACGGGCAGTTATGCCAAATTTAACATGAGATTTTGGAGAAGTTTGAAGGGACGAATCGAGGTTCGGACCCTTATTATTTTAGTGGATCGAGACCTTCTCTGGGAATTACTTGGGATGTTGGGATCTTTTAAACTCATAAGGTTAGAGATAAACCTAAATGGAAACTATTTTACAAGGAAAATTCATAATACGCTAAACAACCTCTGAACCCTTTTAATAATGATAACAATGTCAGATGAAAGCTTGGGGCTTGGATATTAGTTTTGGAAAATGAGAAGTGTCGCCGAATCCAAGTTTTGGGGAAACTAATAAGTTTCTGAGTATGTTGATATTCCTTTGCTCGATGAGCAGTTTGTTGTTTGGCTATCTAAAGGATAAGCCGGGGGAACTATAAGTTTCCAAATACATTAGTACTCCTTCTCTCTTTGAGCAGTTTATTTAGCCATCCAAAGGATGAGCCGGGAAGCTTCACTGAGGCGTGAGACTTCGTGAAAGCATGGAACTTCACTGAAGCGTGAGACTTCGTGAAAGTGTGTAAGCTTCACTGAGGCGTGAGACTTCGTGAAAGCAGAAACTTCACTGAGGCGGGAGACCTCGTGGAGACGGGAACCTTCGCTGAAGCGGGAGACTTTGCGGAGGCGTACACCTTTGCTGAAGCGGGAGACTTTGCGGAGGCGTGCAACTTCACTGAAGCGTAAGACTTCGTGAAGGTGTGAAACTTCATTGAAGCGGGAGACTTCATGAAGACGCGAAACTTCACTGAAGCGTGAGACTTCGTGAATGCGCGAAAATTCACTGAAGCGTGAGACTTCGTGAATGTGTGAGATCTCACTGAAGCGTGAGACTTCGTGAAAGCGTAGGACCCCATTGAAGCGTGAGACTTCATGGAAGCGTGAGATTTCATCATTGTTTACCCTAGGGCAACGACAGGGAACATTTGTTTAGTTAGACACTTGTGTGTTGGGAGGACGATACATTGTTTGACTAACCTTATCACCTAACTTCATATGTTGAGATTTTGATGATTTGATATTGGTGAACATTGTTATGTTATTTGTTGAGTTGTTGAGATATTGAATATTATGTATATACCTTAGGGTAGACGATACAGAACTTATATGTATATATACAACCTATATATATATACCCCTTAATTCATCACATGTTGCTTGTATTATCTATTATATTCTGTGAGTTGACCCTCGCACCTTGGCTTTGTTTGTATGTTTGTGTTTGGGCGGTCGGCCTGCTGCCAGGCGTCCGTCAGCCGGTTCGTGATGATTCGTTGTGCGGGAAAGACCCGGAGCGAAATGACTATTACTGAAGCCTTCGACGAGGACCCGGACTTCATGCCTGATCGAGGAAGGGTCGATGATAGTAGTGTGGGCTATGGGTGGTTAGAGTCTTTTGAGCTGGTTGTTGCTGTCAAAGCTCTGATTCGTCATTTGTACTTTTGGGACCGGGTAGTTTCCGACAGGTTGCTTTCGGTGTGGTTCTCCATAGATGGGGATCGCATGGAGTAGTCAGACGTAGGAAGTCTTTTTGGAAGCCGTTTTGGGCTGACTTACTTTTCGAAGGACTGTATTTATAAAACTTATGACTCTATTTATGAGTCGCACTTGTTTGCCATTGGGCAATACTTTTAGTTACTTGGTGTTACTTTCCATCACTCGAGGACACTCGTGATGATGTTTTTAGTGGCAACAAGGGCTGTGCTTGTATTATATATTAATCGCTGTTAAACGCGATTGGGGTTGAGTCTTTATATCGACAAGTCTTTTTATTTAAACAAATCAAAAAAAAAAAACCTGCTTTTCCGCTTTATTTTATTTTTGAGTTACTAAAGTGACGCCACCGAAATTGGGGTGTTACATTGTGGTATCAGAGCTTGTCGAGTCTTTCGGGAGTCTTTGGGGAATAGGTCTTCTGTGCTAGGTTGTGTGACTCTGCAAAGAGTAAAGATTGATTGTCTGCCGAGCGATTTTTCGCTCGAAATTGATTGAAGTTGCTACCTAATCATATTGTATAGCTATTCCTAATACTATCTTATGATTGGTACTGACTGTTTGCTAAACGAATACAGAACATGGTGAACGCGAACCAACTTGCTGAGATGGTGGCCACTTTGGTCCAAGCAATGACTGTACAAACGAATGACAATGCACATAGGCGTGCTGCTGAGGATGCACGTGAGCTACACCGGCTTCAGAGAGAAGCAGCCCTGGACCAGAACAGGGGACTGAATGATTTTAGAAGGCAGGATCCACCCAAGTTCACGGGTGGGACTGACCCGGACAATGCGGATCTATGGATCCAAGAGATTGAGCAGATTTTCGAAGTACTACAGACTAGTGAAGGGGCCAAGGTGGGCCTGGCAACTTATCTGTTGTTGGGCGATGCTGAGTACTGGTGGAGGGGTACCAGAGGGATTATGGAAGCTAACAATGAAGAAGTGAACTGGAACTCTTTCCGTGCTGCATTTCTAGAGAAGTACTTTCCAACTAGCGCTCGAGACGAGCGGGAGGCACAATTTCTAACCCTTTGTCAAGGGAGCATGACCATACCTGAGTATGCTTCCAAACTGGAATCATTGGCTAAGCACTTCCAGTTTTTCAACAACCATGTTGATGAACGCTACATGTGTAAGCGATTTCTGAATGGGCTGAGAGCAGACATCGAAGATTCAGTGAGGCCATTGGGGATTATGAGGTTTCAAGCTTTGGTTGAGAAGGCCACCGAGGTGGAACTGATGAAGAATAGGAGGATGGACCGGGCTGGAACTGGGGGACCAATGAGGTCGAGTTCCCGGAGCTATCAAGGAAAAGGAAAATTTCAGATGGAGAAGCCTTATCAGCGTCCTGTGGGGGGAAGGTTTACCCCAGGATCGTACAAGCCTATGGTTACGGCTGCTGCTGGAGGAACGGGAAACCAGATTGCAACCCAAGACGTGAAATGCTTTAGGTGTGGAAAGTTGGGGCACTATGCAAGTGCGTGCTCAGAATCGAGGCCCAAGTGTTTCAACTGCAACCAACCGGGGCACAACGCCAGTCAGTGTAGGGCACCCAAGGCGGAGCCGTCTGTCAATGCTGCAAGGGGAAAGCACCCTGCTGCTAGAGGAAGGGTTTATATCATGGACGGTGAAGGAGCTGAGGGGTTAACCAGAGGAGAGCGCAAGAACGATGGTAACCTTCTAACTATTCTTTCTCATTCTAGTGCAACACGCCTAACTTAGTTATACTGTTTGAGCTTTGACCTTACAGTTATTACATCTACTAAGAATTTATTTGACTGCCGCTCGTGTTTTAACTATAGAAGTTACACGAGGTTTAGAATAACACACTAAGTCTAGAAAGTAGTCTTCCACCAAAGCGATTATAAGGAAGCTAGTAGCTAGGGAACGAATCTTAGAGAGATTCCTTATGGGTAGTATACGCGTTATGTTGAGGGTGCGCAGTTCCGTAGCGGGACCGTAAAGGATTGGATGTCGGGATAATTGTGACTACTGGATGATAGGAACTCATTGATTGTTCCAGTGGGTTTTTCTAAATTTCACCTTCGATGTATTAGGCTTGATCAACTTAATATTGAGGGGGTGATATTCGGAATCAGAACTGGTAATGGACTTTGATAGAAGGATGTGTAAGATGAATTTGAATTGATCGAGGTTTAGTCGGATTTGGGAGGAAAGTTTGTATTAAGCACTTGATTGTACATGATTAAGATTTGAACCTTTGGAAGTTGATGATTGTCGTATAGACATTAATTGGTTGGTTCGTGTGATTACTCCAAGTAGAGGTAGACTAAGTCAAGAGATTTAATGTTGAAAAAATCTCAAGTATTTTCTCGGAAGTTATGAAGTCATAGGTTATGTGATTTCTGAATGGAGTTGTTAGAGACTAAATAGGTTGGATTTAATATCAGGTTATAGATGATTACTTGATGATAACAAGATTGAGAAGAATTAACTGTGAACTAGATTGTTGTTAGTCGAATTCGAGGAATAAGTTTTGCTAAGTGCTTGATTTCTTTGGGGAGGTGTTGTAGTCTTAAGAGATGAATTTTCACTTGAAAAGTGTTGAAGGGTTAAAGGACATTACCGATGCAAACTAGGTAAAAGTTTAGATTTTAAGCCCATGAATTTTGACTTGAATGTGTAAGACTTAGAGAATTGTCAGGTGGTTGCTTGAGTGACTAAGTGTTGAATTAATGATTAAGTTAGAAAAAGAAAGTCTTAGCATAAGTTGAATACTTGAGATTGTTGATATGGATTCCAAAGGAATATACTAAGATTACTAAGTGAGATTTACTAAGTTGGATTGAAATCTTAGGGTTAAGATTGACCTTGAGAGTTGAGAATCGCGTACGAGTAGGAGATCTTATGGTTGTAGGTGTGACAATAGGATTTGAATCTTAGAAGATTGGAGATCTGAAGATGAGTTTCGGGTTAAGACCATTGAGGTATAGTATAAGAGAGATCTTGAAGTAAAGGAATTCTGAGTTGCGTAGAGTGTTAAGGTTGGTTATAGGTTGGTGATCGATTGATGTTGAATATGAGGTTGCGGACATAATGACCATGTGATAAGATTTGAATGATGTTAGCATATTAAGTTATGATTATGGATATCAGGATCAAGTTGTGAGTGTGAAAGCATGACAACACTTATCAGGTTGTTTGTGTAAGCGAAGGAGTTATAGTTTTAAGAAATGGATATTCATTTAAGAAGTATTGAAGGATTAAAGGCCATTAGAGGACCAAACTTGGTGAAGGTTTAGGTTTTAAATCTATGGATTTCTGTCTAAGGTATGTAGGACTCGAAGTTGTCGGAACTTGATTGAGAGATTAAGAAGTTGATTGACGAGATGGTGATTGAGATACAGAAAAGAAAGTGTTAGTATTAAGATGAATACTTGAAGTTGTTATATTTGGACAAGTTTCATAGAGTCTAAGAGTGAATGGAACCTTGTTATGGGTTTTGATGAGGCATACTAGAGTTAACAAATGAATTCTACTAAGTTGAATGAGAATCCTAGGGCTAAGGTTGAAGGATCGGATGATAAAATGACTAGTTAAGTCCCTTGGGGTATAGTTATAAGTTGATCTGCTAGGGGATGAGTCCTTATTTGTGTGAAGTGTTAGGGATTTCAATAAGTGTAAATTGGTTTGAGTGAGGAAAGTTTTGAAGGAAGAGATGTCAATAATGGTTTTTTTTAAATATTAAGATGAAGATTAGCTTATAAGTTGTTGATAAGTTGATGTTAAAGGGGATGAGTCTAGTGATGTACTAGGTATTAAGGCGCAAGTCGAGGTTTAATTTGAATGGTGACTAAGTAGAAGACTGATTTCATGGTGCTATATGGGAGTTAGAGTAAGAGACCAAGGAATAATATTCAGAGTTTTTACTGAACCCTAAGTTTCGAGGACGAAACTTTCTTTTTGGAGGGTAGTAATGTGAGACCCAAGTTTTTAAGTTTGGAATAAACCGAATAAAATACCTTTTCACGATTAATTTGATGTGACGTGAAGGAAAACCTGAACAAGTGTTTATGGAATGGAATTAATTTGTGAAGGAGAAAGTTCAGGAAAAGGCTAAGGATTGTATCAAAGTCGATAAGAGTTATAGCACGACTAATATTCGCATTTAAACCTAGGACAAGAACCTTAGGAAACAAAACTATGTTCCACCCTTGGAACACTATAGGAATATAATTTCCAACTAACTTCCACCCTTGGAACACTATAGGAAATTTTCCAAAAATCTTCTAGAGGAATATAAGACTTTCTCTTATTCCTTTCCATAACCAGCGTTTCGATACGAAACCCTGGAATGTACGAACGACAAATTCCAATACTCGGAAGTTTGCCGAAACCGAAACCCTGATTGTTTAGAAACCCTGAAATCAACGGACGATGAAGACTTTTTCTGTTCGGAGCTTCAAATAAAGATTTCATTTGCTTACGCCCACTCTAATCGACGTTCCGAATCTTTCTTCAGAAGGAAGTTTCTGCATCCGAGGTCAAAACCATAAAGTGCATTTTTAAACCGGTAAACATTAAAAACAAGCCTCGAAAACCAAAAATCATACTGATATTTCTTTGGAGAATTAGAAGATTCAGCGAGAAGAATATCATGTCCAAAATACGTAGGAATCAGTAGGAAAAATCGGAATCGCGAAATAATCATTTTCTCACGTTTTCAATTTCCTATATATACTTTGAAAAATGAAAAAAAAAACAAAAGCTTCACAACACACACACACGGCCGAGGCATTGGAGAGGAAAAAGGAGGAAAAGTGATTTTTCCAATTCTTGACCGATCGTCGTTCCGTTCGTTGCTACGCGTAGACCTCGAGGTACTGATGCTTTTCCCTACCTCTGATCGTAAATTCTGTCGCTTTTCTCTATGTCTTTCTGTGCTCAAAGTTTTGAGCTTTTTGTAAAACTGTCCAAATAAGCTGATTTCAGTGTCTAAACTTATTGCCTACGTGCTCTAGAGCGTGAATATCCGGTTGTTTTCTGCTGAATGTCGCCGAAATGCCGCCGGGATCAATTTTTGTTGGAAAAACCCATTTCTGGGTAAAGTTCCGTTCTTTAAGCTGAAAATTCACGACTGAGCTTAGCTTTAGTAGGATTACTTGTTATAAATGTCGTTAGGATCGAGCTCATCTAATTTGTTTTTCAAAATTCTGATTTTGAGTTTCCGAGCTAAAAATAATGACCAAAATACCCCTGCGACAATTTTCGACCTGATAATTTTTCTGAGAGTTTCCCTGGCCTAGATATCGCCTAAGAATACCTAGGAATTGATTTAGATCGAAGAAAAAGTTCGACAACCCTATTTTCCATAGTGGCCGAAACCTACTTGCTTGGGTACCGTGTCCAAAAATAATTTTTGGGTCTCTATGACCTGAGCCATTGCGTAGCTCTTTCAATTGTCGAAATTTTGGCGCCGGTTTCGTGTCATTCCGAGTTCTGTAGCTCGAGTTATGCACGTTTTAGCGAATAAAGTGTTTTTGTACAAAACTTGAATCGAGTCAAAACTCATCCATTCGGGGAAAGCCCTTCCATTCGTGCCTAAATGTTGTACTCTGAAGCTTCTTGGGCTTTGTCTAACTTTAGTTAGTATTGTTTCGATTATATCGACTTAATTTGATTGATTTCTGTGAATTTGTCCTAAGGATCGTTTGTGGAAACTTTGGGATTGACTGAACTAGCTTGTGAGCGAGACCTACACCGCGAGACTAGAACAACTCGAGGTGAGGGCAACTTACTTACTAGCTATTTGTATTTTAGGCGTCGATGAATTCGACTTGATTTATTGTTATGCACTTGATTGTGGTTGACTGGGAAAAATGTTTTCTGAGGCTACGGCTGACAATTGATAATCTTTTATTGCTTGATTGTTATTGACGTTGATTCACATGCTAAATGCTACCTGGTTAATCTAGGATGTGTGATATTTGTCCTATATGCTATGTGCTAAATGGTTAATCTATGACGTGTTGATATATGTGCCATGAGTGTTGGATTGTGTTACTTTGATTATGAAATTACACATATATCTGTTGTACGTCAGAGAGGATAACGGGCAGTTATGCCAAATTTAACATGAGATTTTGGAAAAGTTTGAAGGGACGAATCGAGGTTCGGACCCTTATTATTTTAGTGGATCGAGACCTTCTCTGGGAATTACTTGGGATGTTGGGATCTTTTAAACTCATAAGGTTAGAGATAAACCTAAATGGAAACTATTTTACAAGGAAAATTCATAATACACTAAACAACCTCTGAACCCTTTTAATAATGATAACAATGTCAGATGAAAGCTTAGGGCTTGGATATTAGTTTTGGAAAATGAGAAGTGTCGCCGAATCCAAGTTTTGGGGAAACTAATAAGTTTTTGAATATGTTGATATTACTTTGCTCGATGAGCAGTTTGTTGTTTGGCTATCTAAAGGATAAGCCGGGGGAACTATAAGTTTCCAAATACATTAGTACTCCTTCGCTCTTTGAGCAGTTTATTTAGCCATCCAAAGGATGAGCCGGGAAGCTTCACTGAGGCGTGAGACTTCGTGAGAGCATGGAACTTCACTGAAGCGTGAGACTTCGTGAAAGTATGTAAGCTTCACTGAGGCGTGAGACTTCGTGAAAGCAGAAACTTCACTGAGGTGGGAGACCTCGTGGAGACGGGAACCTTCGCTGAAGCGGGAGACTGTGCGGAGGCGTACACCTTTGCTGAAGCGGGAGACTTTGCGGAGGCGTGCAACTTCACTGAAGCGTGAGACTTCGTGAAGGTGTGAAACTTCATTGAAGCGGGAGACTTCATGAAGACGCGAAACTTCACTGAAGCGTGAGACTTCGTGAATGCGCGAAAATTCACTGAAGCGTGAGACTTCGTGAATGTGTGAGATCTCACTGAAGCGTGAGACTTCGTGAAAGCGTAGGACCCCATTGAAGCGTGAGACTTCATGGAAGCGTGAGATTTCATCGTCGTTTACCCTAGGGCAACGACAGGGAACATTTGTTTAGTTAGACACTTGTGCGTTGGGAGGACGATACATTGTTTGACTAACCTTATCACCTAACTTCATATGTTGAGATTTTGATGATTTGATATTGGTGAACATTGTTATGTTATTTGTTGAGTTGTTGAGATATTGAATATTGTGTTGTTACTAGAGATCTGATAACATGTTATGTATATACCTTAGGGTAGACGATACAGAACTTATATGTATATATACAACCTATATATATATACCCCTTAATTCATCACATGTTGCTTGTATTATCTATTATATTCTGTGAGTTGACCCTCGCACCTTGGCTTTGTTTGTATGTTTGTGTTTGGACGGTCGGCCTGCTGCCAGGCGTCCGTCAGCCGGTTCGTGATGATTCGTTGTGCGGGAAAGACCCGGAGCAAAATGACTATTACTGAAGCCTTCGACGAGGACCCGGACTTCATGCCTGATCGAGGAAGGGTCGATGATAGTAGTGTGGGCTATAGGTGGTTAGAGTCTTTTGAGCTGGTTGTTGCTGTCATAGCTCTGATTCGTCATTTGTACTTTTGGGCCGGGTAGTTTCCGACAGGTTGCTTTCGGTGTGGTTCTCCATAGATGGGGATCGCATGGAGTAGTCGGACGTAGGAAGTCTTTTTGGAAGCCGTTTTGGGCTGACTTACTTTTCGAAGGACTGTATTTATAAAACTTATGACTCTATTTATGAGTCGCACTTGTTTGCCGTTGGGCAATACTTTTAGTTACTTGGTGTTACTTTCCATCACTCGAGGACACTCGTGATGATGTTTTTAGTGGCAGCAAGGGCTGTGCTTGTATTATATATTAATCGCTGTTAAACGCGATTGGGGTTGAGTCTTTATATCGACAAGTCTTTTTATTTAAACAAATCAAAAAAAAAACCTGCTTTTCCGCTTTATTTTATTTTTGAGTTACTAAAGTGACGCCACCGAAATCGGGGTGTTACACATCTCCAACCTCCTATTGCCATTTTTTGAAAAATGAATATTCAAGTTTCCAAATTTAAATTTGTACTGATATAGGCGTGACAACTACGTAACATAGTGGGCTATGTATTATCTGTGTAACAAATGGGTCGGACGACCCATGACCCGAACATGTCAAAACCTAATATATATAAGACACCCGCCCAATTGGTGGGGGGATCTCTCTCATTTTTACTCATTTTGCATTTTCTCTCGATTTTCTCTCTCTGAAACCTCATTGTTGGTTCCATACCGGAACATTGGCGCCCACCGTGCGGCCGAGGAAAATCATTCCTGGGCTTCAAGATTTCTATTATGGTTACACGATCTGGGGCGAACGGAGAGAGGAACAACGTTATACCAGACAATGTTCCTCCTGATGCTTTGCAACGGATCTTGGCGGATCTTAATGATCTCTGAAACCACAATCAGCAGTTACAAACTCAAATTGTTGAACTTAATCAAGATCGAGGTCAACAAGAGGGCGATCGAAGAATAGCAGTGACAGTGGTGGATTTCCAACCATTCACCGAGGAAATTGCTAACACAACCGTTCTAGATAATTTGAAGACTTTATTAATCGACTCATACTATGGGGATACTGATCCCTAAGATCATTTGGTGTACTTCAATACCAAGATGGTTATCATAGGCGTGTCATATGCTTTAAAGTGCAAGATGTTGCCATCCACTTTCAAGAAGTCAGCAATGACTTGGTTCACAACTCTACCGCCACATTCAATTGTCAATTTCACTGAGTTGTCGGACAAGTTTCTCTATCAATTCTCAACGAGCCGTGCACAAAAGGTAAAGGCAACAACGTTGTTTAATGTTCAACAGAAGCCGTGTGAGACTTTGCAACCATACATGGGGCATTTCAATTATTTGTCGGTGCACTTAGAGGACAAAATGTTGGAAATTTGCATTGCAGAATTTGAAATTGGATTGAAGCCAGGAAGTATGAACAATAACTTGAGTAGGAAGCCGGTAACAACGATGGAGGAGTTTCAAAGCCGTGTTCAAGGGTTCATCCGAGAGGAGCAGAGCGATGAGATTAAGAAAAACCGCCCAAACACGGTGTTTGCGGGACAGAAACATCAGTTTGATTCGAAGAAAGGAGCGGTTAGTTTTTATCGTTCACGTGGGGCAGTTACAAGTGGAGACAGGGGCTACAACAACCGGAACCAACATGATAACCGCTCTAATTTCAGAAATCGTGCTCAACCTTATGGAAATCGTGGGTATGGACACTCCATGATGTGGACCAGAAACCAACAAGACCGCTCGGTTCCACTGGCGGTTAATTTAACTTAAGGCTTTACACACGTGCCTAGAAGCGAACGTAATTCGTTTTCAAAACAACCAAAGCGTCCAGCAAGCAATGTGGACTGGTCTAAGTGGTGCTAGTATCATCGAATAGCAGGACATAACACTGATGATTTCTTTACATTGCGAAAAGAAATTAAGGCTTTGATAAATGCATGTTGCATCAAACATTTGGCGAGGCTAAGGGATTCAAATGAAGTCGAGACATCCACAAGGCAAGATGATAATGGTAAAGAAGTTGGAGAGGCGGAGCAGAAGAAAGTTGCGAATGCAGAGATAAAGGGGCGAATTCATTCTATTTTTGGGGGATTCAGGGGTGAAGGAATGACAAATTCATCATGAAAGAGATATGTACATTCTATCAATGTTGTTTATGCAAATGATTGGGGAAGCTAGGGAATTAATCAACTTGACATCACCTTCACTGTTAGAGATTTTGAAGGAATTCAGCCTCATGAGGACGATCCATGTAACGCCCCGATTTCTCGAGTGTCACACAGTAACTAATCACGTGTATTTTCACAAAGAATTTTCGCCGATTAATTAATTAATCTTTAATTAATGATAAAAGAATCAATTATCGCGAAACTTAACCCTTACGAAAAATTTAATGCGGAATAATTAAAAACATATAATTCGAAAATAGAAATAACTTCTTAATGAAAGTAAAACCATAATTCCAAGAGTGCAATAATAAATCCTTGGGCTAAAGCCCTACATCAAAAATCTCGATAGTAAAATAAAATAAATAATAGTCCGGTGCAAAACTCTCAGTCCCACTGCGAAGAAACTCCTAGTCCTGATCCTGCTTCGGAGTATCAGCTTTTGTTTCACGCGCCCTCTTCTTGGCCCGTTCCAGCATGATCACACTTTTCCGAGGTCCCACCCTGAAGCACTTGGGACGACCAGGAACGCGCTGCGTCCGGACTTCCAGCTTGACTTCAGCTGGCGAAGACTCCACTGCCTCCTCCTCTTGTAAGCGTGACTCTACTGTCGCGTCCTCCGAAGGGTCTTCTTCTGTATCCTCCGAAGTATCTTCTCCCACGGCCTCCTAAAACCTAGCTAGAGGATGCGGAAACATGACTGATCTGTCCCTGAGAACCTGACTTGTAATGAGCGACCCAAACCTGTTCCTTGCCAAGAATACTGCACCGCCGACATAAATCCTCTGCACTCCGGAATTGTCGGCCTCCCAGAGTCGGTCTTCATTTGGACTATCCAGAACAATCTCCACCCTCGTGATATCCTCCATACCCATCGAGAGCGGCATCTACCCCCCCCCCCCAAATAAACAAGTAAACACAAAACAGGGTCAGGTCCAACAGAAAAATAACAATCACAAGTGCAACAGTATCACAATATAAACGTTATATGTCGTTTATGGATATACAGTCAGTTAGTCAGTACTAACGGATCCTCACATCGCACAACCCACCAAAACTCCTTGGCCAATCTCGATCATCCGCAGATGAACAATTCTCGGAGGGGATCGCAGTACAACCCTCAATCACGTGGAGACCTAACCAGCTCATCCACAAATCACTCAGGGAGACCCACACAGTCAATCCCTATCCCATGACTTAATAATGGTTATCACGTGGAGACCTAACCGGCTCATCCACAAAAACACCCTCGCGTGCAAGCCCATCGTTCTCATGGACCATAGTCTACCTGACCTATGTCCGCTAATTAATTTCACTTGCAAGCGAGTCACAACATTATTAATTCTCTTTCTCTTTGTTCTTAAGGCTCTAAAGTCAAACCTACAGTCTTAATTTCATGTCGCAGACAAAAAAAACAACAATCCAAGCGTCCAAGGGAATAACAGCTGGATGAGCGACCCTTGAACACTTATTCAAGAAACAATATAGTTTGCTAAGGAAACGCATAAGCATCAACGCATAATCATTCACTCAAACATAGCATATCATGGCAAGTTCATCGGCAAGGTACCACATGACTTGTATGATCAAACGAAGGAAAAAGTCCACCGGACCCTCAAAACTAGGGTTCGGCCGAGCCTTCACAAGGCCCTAGGGTTTTCAAAACAATTTTCCTTCCTTCCCTTTTCATCATAGGTGTCTTGGTACAGCCCCAACAACAGAACAATCATGTAAAAATTTTAGAAGTAATCACACATCAAAAACAATGCCATAAATCGTAAATTAATCTTTCAAGACATGTCATTTCATTCCAAAAAGAGTCCAACATGTTATTTTCACATATCACAATATCTCAATAAAAATTTCAGCACCACAGCATGTAACAGAACATGATAATAGCAGCAAGAATTTCAGCCTGAAATTCCCCAAGAGGGCCACGGCCGAAACAACAACAACACAGAATTTTTTTTTAACAGTTTTATTTTTCTCATGTATGAACTCCTAGGTCAATTTCCAGCAATCATGAATCACATAACTCATCACCAAAAATGCAGATTTAGCAACTAGGATCATACTGTACAGATCTCGTGGCAAACTACCAATCATTTGACATATTCGCATATGATCATAAGGGAGAGTTAAGATGGACTAGAGTATCATGACCAACATCAAGCATAGTAATTATAGCATAGCCGTACATAGCATCATAATAAATTTTCCAACAAGCACATCACCCAAACCTCATGAAAAAAAAACGTCTGAATCTCAATATGATTCATGGCAAAACATGGCAAGGATCCCTAGGTAATCTACCCTTCCTAGGACCAGCCCTTACCTTGCTAAAACCTTGATGAAAGAAGAAAATGATGAAGTTTTGAAGAAGCTTTTCCTTGCTGTCCAAGTTCCCTCCCTCTTTCTCCTTCTCGAATCCTCTCCCTCTCTCTCGTGATCTCACTCTCTCTCGCTCCCCTTCACGACGGCGGCCGGCGGTAAGGGTGGAAGGTGGCGACTCCTCTCCTTTCTCTCTTCTGTTTTTACGTGATGGAGGTGCTGCCCAAGGGTTTCTAATTCAGATTTTGTGTGAATGAGAAAAACTCCTCCCCCAAACCCTATTGAACCGGCGGCTACACATGCATGGGCTAGGGTTTTGAATTTTTTTTCTTTCTAAGCCCAAACAAGTAAAAACCCTGAACCCAACTAATTACTCACTTAAACCGGTCTGACTTATGAGAAAACCAAACCACTTTTATAAAAACAAGATTAAAACCGGAATTAAAAGGAAAATTTTCCAATTAACCCGCTGGTACTGTACAGCCAAAACCATCGTCACTAAAACTACTATATCTCGAGCTACCGATATCGGAATGACCTGATTCCACTTCGAGAATTTTCTACACTTAAAGGACTACAACTAAAATGAAGGAAGTTTTCCCAAATGAGATCGTTAAGACCCTCTAAAATTCACACAAGTTGAAAGTTGTAATCTGTCAATTTCTCAAACTTGAACAAAACCCTCAATTTATTCAATCTTTCTCAAAAACAATACAAACTAAAATAGGGCCTTACAATCCAATTGTGGTAATGCTTAAGATAGCAGATTATGAAATTGAAAGGGTGTTATTGGATCAGGGGAGTTAAGCTGATTTGATTTATGGTGATGCATTTGAAAAGTTAGGGCTGACTGAAGCAGATTTATTACCTTATGACGGGGCGCTGGTTGAATTTTCTGGTGAAAGAGTCTTTGTGCGAGTATGTGGAGTTGAACACAGTTTTTGGCGAAGGCAAGAATGCGATGATAGCTGATACAATGGAAGTCGTACTAGGATTTGCAAGCGTAAATCCTAAAAAGAAAAGGTTCTGGAATCCACCAAAAAGGGAAATAGCCAGCGCTAAAACCCTAGAAAGTAAACTGGAATCTACTAGAGTTTGAGAGAAATCTCGTTTTGTAATAATCAAAAACTGTCTTTGGCTAATGCCATACAACTGCTTAAATAGAAATCCTAATAGAAATAAAAATAAAGAAAATCCTAACTAAAAGATCCTAATCTCAATTAGAAAGTAATTAAAAATAACAAATCCTAACAAATTGATCCTAACTTAAATAAAAACATAACAAATTCATAATAGATCCTAAATGTATTTAAAAATACTAAAAATAATAAATTCCTAATTAATATGCTCATGCATCAGACTCCTCTTCTTGTGAAGAACTCGACCCCGAGTTCTAACATAACAAAAAACAAACGCATCTGTCCGGAACTGATGAACGACATTAAGAATGTCAGGTTCGAATACTCAAGTCTGTGTGGAACTATCTGATGCCCGCATAAATGCGTCATAACCAAGTGTCTGTGATGTCTTTACATTCTCTTCTTCTTCCAAAGAACTTGACCACAAGTTATCTTCTAAATAACAACATGCAAACCAACTAAACGAACAACACCATTTTTAAAATCCGAACTCTTTTTTTATCATATCCTTCAACAAATATCCCATGAGCACCTTCAATATCTTTAATCAATCCTAACCTCTCTAGTTTCTCCAAAATCACCTTGGGGGCTTTTGGATTACGGTGGATAATTGTGCTTTGCACTCCTGTAAGAAGCGTAGTTGAAGATTTGATTTCACATGTAAGAAACTCTGAGGACTTCATGTGGCCAAAGTTTTCATCTTTTGTAACGTCAACTTCCCCTGGTTTCTGGGCAGCTGTTATCCCATCGCTTGTTGTGTCATCGCAGACTTCGTGGAGGCTCGTGCCAGCTTTAGTTCTATTCATTGTTGTTGACGTCGTGTGGGTGTGGCTCTGGTCATCTATTGGACTATGGTTCACTATGTTAGATTGATTTTATTGAGGTTGCCCAATTCTGCCCTAATCTCCTTGTTGTTACATCCTGTGAAGTTGCCTCTGGAAATTGATTCTTCTCTCCATCTATGAGGGAGAGGTCCATCTCCTGAATCATCGAAACTGGAACTTTGATGGTTGTTGCTTTCGTGCGGAAACCTATTTCGTTCTCCTCCCCTCCCTTGCCGATTCCGATTCACGTTGTAGGTTTTGTTGTTCTGCGCTGTTATAGTCGTCGTGAACGTCGCCATCTGTTGCGTCATAGCAGTGAGAGCCGCGGTAAAAGCCGCGATAACATCCTTCAAATCTTCTTTGGTCACTGGTTGATCTTCCATGGTTGATCAAGCTAAGAAAAGAGACAGGGGAAAGCCTACTCTGATACCACTTGATATAGCAAAAGGGAATGGAAAGGGCAAATCCTAAAAAGAAAAGGTTATGGAATCCACCAGAAAGGGAAATAGACAGCGTTAAAACCCTAGAAAGTAAACTGGAATCCACCAGAGTTTGAGAATCAAAAACTGTCTTTGGCTAATGCCATACAACTACTTAAATAGAAATCCTAATAGAAACAAAAATAAAGAAAATCCTAACTAAAAGATCCTAAACTCAATTAGAAAGTAATTAAAAATAACAAATCCTAACAAATTGATCCTAACTTAAATAAAAACATAACAAATTCATAATAGATCCTAAATGTATTTAAAAATACTTAAAATAATAAACTCCTAATTAATCTGCTCCTGCATCAACAACAAAGTACCCTTTGACCAAGGGGGGTGTTGGTGTGTTGAAGGCTGATCAATTTGTGGCACGTAAGTGTTATTCAGAAAGTTTTAAACAGTATGGTCATATGGGAAAGAAGGCGGTAAAAGAGGGTCATCAAGTGTATGAGGTGGCAGTGGATCAAACAGGAGTTTGTTTGGATCCTCGCGAAGGTTTTCTTGATCATAAAATGCCGCCCGAAGAAGAGACTAAGAAGGTGGCAATAGGCGAACGTAGTTAAAAGTTGGTGTGAATCTGACGTCAAGCCAGGAGAACAGGTTAATTCAATTTCTTGCTGAGACCATGTATTTATTCGCGTGGAGTGCACAAGATCTTCCAGGAATTTATCCAGATTTTATATGTCATAAGCTAGCCTTGAACTTGGGGGCAAAGCCAATTGCTCAGTTCAAAAGGAAAATGGGTGAAGAAAAAGAAGCTGTTGTGATAGTGGAAACCAACAAGTTGTTGGAAGCAGGATTTATAAGGGAAGTGAAGTTTCCTACTTGGCAAGCTGTGGTGATGGTTAAGAAGAGCAATGGGTAGTGGCGAATGTGTACAAGCATTGTCCAAAGGATTCCTATCCTCTTCCCAACATTGATAAATTGGTGGACAAAGCTTTTGGATTTGGGATGCCAAGTTTGATGGACGCTTACTCAGGATATCATCATATCAGAATGTATACGTCTGATGAGGAGAAAACTGCATTTATGACAAATCAGGCAAACTACTGTTATCAAACTATATGCCTTTTGGTCTAAAAAAATGCAGGAGCGACGTATCAAAGGTTGATGGATAGGGTCTTTGAGAATCAAGTGAGGCGTAACATGGAGATTTATGTGGATGACTTTGTGGCTCATTGTTTTGAACTGGCAGAAGCTTTTGGTGAATTAGAATACACAATATGCCTTAATTCAGAGAAGTGTTCATTAGGCATTCAGGGTGGAAATTGTTTTGGCTTTATGATTACAAGAAGGGGAATCGAAATCAATCCAGACAAGTGTAAGGAAATCTGGAAATGCAAAGCCCAACTTCAGTGAAGGATGTGCCAAAATTAACTGGGAGGATTGCAACTCTGTGATCACCTTCTTTTAGTCTTGTTTTTGGGGTCATTTCGTTGTAGGTTTTGAGTCTTTTTGTTGAGTCTCATGTAGTGTTTCATGCATTCTCATGCATTTTTATCTTTATTTGTGTTTTTGCTTTGTTTGGTAATTTCTTAGTTTTATGAGGACTTTATTTGCATTTTAGGTTAGTTTAAGAGTTTATTGAAAGTCCCACTTGTTTTGAGGGCCTTTGTTCAAAACTGACCTCTTAGATTCTAGATATTTTTGTAGCTTGTTCATCAAGTTTTGAGGTTGTATCAGCTGAAGATGGAAGGTCTAGGGGCTTAAAGACTTGAAGGAAGCATTAAAGTGGAGTTAAAATGATGTTCAATGGGTTTTTCAGGCGAGCTGTGAAGGTATGAAAAACACTAGAAATGGGGGTTTGAATAGGGTTTTGCAATAAAAACGTTTCCTTTTTGTGTTTCACGTAAAACACTTGGTAGAAAAGAATGAAAGGTGCAAGGTATAAGAGAAAAGCACACAAGGGTTTTATCCTGGTTCACTTGAACAAATCCTCAATGTAACACCCTGATTTCTCGAGGGTCACTTTAGTAACCTTTTTCCAAAAACGTGTGTAAATTTTCGTCGAAATAAAACCTTTTAATGACAATAAGTAAAAGATAGAATAAATTAGGGATGGCAATGGGTCGGGTCGGGTCGGGTGCGGGTTTTGGAAAACCCAAACCCGAAATCAAAAACCCGCACCCGCACCCGAAATGGGTGGTGAACTTAAACCCACACCCGAACCCATTGGGTTTCGGGTTCACCCGACCCGTACCCACACCCGCACACAACCTCAAACAAACAGTTGAACCCGGAAACCCGACCCGAAGAATAAAACCCGACCCGGTTGCAACCCGGTCTAACCTTGAATAACATTACTTTCTTAACAAATTTCATTGCTTTTTACAATCAAAATCAGAAAAAGCACATTGTATGTAAATTCATTAGGCTGACAATTATTCTCCACCATTTTTTGGAAGAGCATATGGCCCTTAGCAAGTGCCTCAATCATAGTATTATAAGCAATCAAAAAGACAACCACAGTCTTAATCTTCTCAATTACAAAATTCATGGGTCCTTAAACTTCCCAATTACATTTGAAAACCACAAGTAAAATAAAAGTGAGATAAACAACTCAACAATTCAAAGTCTTCAACATCAAGCATAAATCCAACACAAGGAAAAACTCAAAGCATACAATTAAAACAACAATCTTCAACAACACCCTCTTCCAAATTAAAACAACAGTTCTCAATAGCTCAATCCAATTATCTAAAGTCCACAATCTTCAACAGCAACCTGTTATATTCACGTTAAGCAGCTCATTAGTAATTTTTCTTAAAGCAACATTGAAACAAGCTATTGTAATCAAAGTTAACAATAATACTAACCGTGTTATGCATTAAAGCATAGATGCAGTAGCTATTAATCATCAAAACGGTAACTCAAACCATCTATTATTTCAGCTGTAATTAGAAGTAAATCAAAATTAAATAAAACATCGAAGCTTAACATTAATAACATATTCAAAGCAAATGAAGAATAAAATACCTTCGTCATCGGACTCCATTTCATTCAATACCGTAGCATATTCTTGTGCAACACTAGAATTCAAATTCCCTACAAATATCCCACATAGAGTACCAAAGAATGATTAGTTGACAATATATAAACATAATTTGAAATTAAATGATATTGAATTAAAATTTTAAAATTTTACTACCACTCTCATTAGACCATAGCCAACTCCTAGCACACATCAAAGCCTCTACAGTAGTCCAATGAAGTCGACTTCGATGAGGGCTCAATATTCGACCACTAGTGCTGAATAGCTAGGAATAGCTAACACATCTCTTGCAATTGTTTGAAGTGTTGGGTGAAGTCCTCCATTTGCCTTCCACCAATTTAAAATATCAAAATCAGGCGGTGTCTTCTTTAGGACTTTCTCACCAAAATAATGATCTAACTCAGATTTAGTATTTGTAGAGCTAGCTTCTTCCTCCCTCTCAACATACGATTCCAATTCTTCCACCAAAGGGTCATCATGAGCAACATTAGTATCAATCAATGGAGAGCTTTCAATAGAATTGTTTTTGCTTTGATAATCAGAAAGCAAATCATAACACAAATCTTGGATTCTTTTCACTTGTGCACTTGAGTTGTTAGCATACAACTTTGCAAAATAGAACCGAAGCACTACCAACTTGTTCCTAGGATCTAGAACTGTAGCAACTCCCATGACATCATGTATCACACTCCAATAACTTTCAAATTTTTCCATCATCCTATTTGCCATCTCCTTAATCAATGTATTAGAGGAGCTCTGCCATCTAATTATTTCCAACTTAATCTTACAAATCTTGGGAAAATAAAGATTGGCAGTTGGATATTTGGTACCAGAAACCAACTCAGTTATATCATTAAACAGTCCTAAACACCCACAAACATCCTTTGCAAATTGCCATTGTGAATTACTTGGCAAACAAGTGTATAGCTTTTCACGTTGAGCTAGCCGAACAAATACATCCTTGTATGGTATGGCGGACTCAAGCATCTTAAATGTTGAGTTCCACCTAGTTGGAACATCATTTACTAAGCCTCTAGTACAATTAATTTTCAATTGTCTAGCTGTTTCTTCAAATTTTTCGTGCCTTTTTGGGGTACCATTCCAATACCCCACACTCTCCCGAATCTTTTCTACACCATCCTTCACCACTTGTAGGCCTTCTTTAACAATTAAGTTTAAGATATGCGCAGAACAACGCATATGCAATAAAGACCCATCCTTTATCAAAGACTCCAACTGCAACTTATTCTTAACAAGGTCAATCATTTTATCATTTGCAGCACAATTGTCTAAAGTGATTGTAGACAATTTTGAGTCAATGTTCCAGTCCATCAAACATTCGACAAGTACTTGACAAAGTCTTTCACTAGTGTGAGGGGCTGGAACATAAATGAACCTAAAATAACAAGGAACATAAATAACTAACTTACATTTAAAAATTTTATCATACAAAAACAGCTAGTAGGATAAAAGAAATTTAAACTTTATTACCTCAAAATCCGACTTTGTAAAGTCCAAGTGCCATCAATGTAGTGAACTGTGACCGCCATGTAACCCTTTTTTTGGTTGCTTGCAGTCCACATGTCTGTGGTAATGGCCACTCTTCCTTCATGAGTGTCTAGCATCTTCATCGTACATTGCCTCTCAATATCATATATTTTCAAAATCTCCTTCTTGATAGTGTTTCGATTAGGAACTAGAAACAATGGTTGGAGTGAACCTAATATTCTCCTAAAACCAATATGATCCACTATTGATAGTGGATAATCATGCATGACAATTGCATTTGCAATCAACTTCTTTGTTTTCTCTGCATCATAATTTCCAAAGCCTATCTCTTGCTTGCCTTGGATGGCTTTAGGCATGATGAATGTTTGCCCTTTGTCATGACCTCTCGTCTTAATCTTCTTCTGAGTACACCTATTTGCATGGCCATGCAAGTGACTTGTTCCATGCGTTGAATTGCCACTAAGATGTTTCTTGCACCACTTGCATACCGCCTTTACTTCCCCATTCACTTTAACCTTATCAAAATCATTCCACACCTCACTTTTTGGCTTCTTTGTTGGAGGTTGTGTTGAATCTGCACCATCTTGCCCATCATGAGTTGAATCATTTAGTGAGGGACCTTCAGGTGTAGGATTAGAAGATCCTTTCGGACTTGGTTCATACATGCTTTCTTGTGTAGGATTAGAAGTTCCTTCCGGAATTGTGTTCACTTGATCCATTTTCCCTATAACATCAATAACAAAATCAGAAAAAGTAAACAACAATGTTTGATAAACAAACAAAAAATAAACTTATCTCAATTAAACTTATCTCAATTAACTTATCTAAATTAAATATCACTTGTGTAGCAGCAGTGTCATATTAATATGAATAGATGACAAGTAGATAAATAGATAATTGCCTTGAGTTATTATTGCAAGCATACTAGCATAGAAAAACTAGGATTCTTTTCGGGTGCCGAACATTAGAATTAAGAAAGATAGAATGTTTGATAATAAAAATGTAATCTAAGAATGCTGGTTTTTTACTTAACATACATGCTGCAATGAGTGGAAACAAACCAAGACATATTGCAGATATGAATCCTCAGGAAATAAGCAGCCACATATGAATTTACAAACCAAGACAAAGCATGCATTATATTATATACAGCAGATAACATCAATTTGTATCCCAATGCAGAAACCTGAACAAACAGTTAAAATATCAAACAGATATGCTTAGAAGAAGTATATGGTGTTCATGGCATGTATAATTGCTGATCAAGATTAAACAAATGACAATATCAAAACAAAATCCAAACCCTTGATAGCAAATAAAAACCTAACAGAAAAATCACCTAAGAGCTCCTACCCCTTCTTCCTCCCTAACCCAACCAATAAAAAGAGCTCCTACCAACAATCACAGTACAATGAGCAAAACCAAATCCCACCTAAGCCAATGAGATACAGATACAGCACACAACCACACAAAAACCAACCCCCAAAATCATCAAGAACACACCACCAAACCAACCCCCAAAATCACGAAAAAAGGGAAGAGAAATTCGAAAACAGAATAAACAAAACAAGAGAACTGTTACCTGTCCCGCTTGAAGAGGAGAACGGCGTGGAGGAGCAGGATTGGAAGAGGAGAACTGGAGAACGGCGTGGACGGAAGAAGGATTCGCGTGGAGGAGCAGGACGGAAGAAGGATTCGCGTGGAGGAGCAGGACGGAAGAAGGATTCGCGTGGAGGAGCAGGATTGGAATTTGGAAGAGGAGAACTGGAGAACGGCGTGGACTTGAAGAGGATTCTGGAACCTCAAACCTAATTCTATTCTAATAACATATATATACCTAAGGATATATCTGGAATTTCACTTATATAGAGCCGGGTTCGGGTCGGGTTCGGGTGCGGGTTTGTCCAAACCCAAACCCGAACCCGAAAACAGTTACAGTGATCGGGTAAAACCCGAACCCGAACCCGAACCCGAACCCATTTAACTCGGGTTTTCACCCAAGAAATCAGGTCGGGTCGGGTCGGGTGCCCATGGGTTCGGGCTTCTCTGCCATCCCTAGAATAAATGCTGAATAAACTTCATTTTATTAATAAAAGCTTTGGAAGCGTACAATGATTCTTTCAAATTAAAACATAATGATTAAACTAGTGTTCGACCGCTCCCGGGCCAACACGACAAGAAGGTCTCTAGGTTAGGTTCGAACCCTATAACCAAACTCAGCTCACCCCCCAAGTACAAACTCAATTATCACACTCAATACCCGACTCATAGACCGCGTGCCCTCCAAGGCCTCCTTCAATGCTCGCATCATATCGTCTCGCATCCTCTGCTCTCGCCAATCCCATAGCTGAACCATCAGTCGCGTGGTCGATGTCTCGAGCCTTGCCATCGTCCATATCAAGCAGATATAGGGTCGCATCTCGACTGATCACACACATGCTTGTTGTCTAGGCATTAAGCGCCCCAAACAACAAACAGCAAACAAGCAAGGGTCAACTTCTAACACACACATATCATAAGTAGGGTATACTACCCTATCAATCACAAGTTCTTCACTAAGCTATCATTCACATATATGGGAACTATGTTAAGTTCTAAGGTTCACAAGTATAAGGAACTATCTCATAATTCTAAGTTTCGCAAGTATAGGGAACTATCTCATAGTTTATTGTTAGTAAATGCTCGTGCACATGCATGCAGACGCTTTGGATATCCATAAGCCAATCCATCTTGGAAAGGCTGGACGAACACGACTCCACGATCGGGGCTGGACCTCTCCAACGCACCACTGCCCAACAGCTTGATGATCGGGGTTGGACCTCTCCAAGGCACTTCCGTTTCACGTTCGTCCTTATTCAGGGCCTCCCCTGAATGTCACCATCGACTAGCCCAATCCAGGTCACTAGCCGTGGCCAACCAAGCCCAATCTAGGTCACTTGGTCCACAATGCATGCCATGCAAGTCAGTCATCATCACAAGGCCCTAAGCCATCACGTTCATCTCTTATGAACAACATATCATAGCATAATAACTTGCATGCATAGCAATAAATATAGCTAACACCCTAGGCATATAGGTATGTTCATAATAATACTAGCTAACATTTATTGCATTATCATCTTATAACATATCTAGCGCATATATCATCGATAGTCCTAGTATCATGCTTTCTAACAATCACAATCAATCATAGCCGAAGTGTAACACCCCCTTTTTCCCATTGTTTTATTTAAAAACGTTTATCAAAGTTTAAAAAACATATCAAGGGAGTATTACACTTCTTCACGAAAACTCATTAAAATTAACATTGATTGTGTTTGAAAATTTATAAGTTCATATGCTTTTCAAAGAAAGAATTATTTATGCCAATAAAATTTCTAAACCAGCCAGATAATCCCAAGTTGCTTAAGATCACTTATTTAAATAGGTTTATCTTCCATGATATTCCAATAAAATTCATCATACTCAGAACTGAATTTCATAAGCACTTCGGCCATCAACAGTACGACATCGCCATAATTTAGAAAATCATTCAAAAACTTCCATAAGGAGAGGTTATAAAATCCTCTCAACAAAAATGTAAAAGTAACGTAAAATATCTACCCGGTGTTACATTACAGAGCATGACACTTATTTTATTATAATAATAATAATAATAACATAAACTAAGACTCTCTGAAGCTACTCCTCATGAGCCACATCTCTATCTCCAGTAGCTGAGCGATGTCGCATAGAACATCATTCCAACAGAAGGGTAAGAACTTACATTGTATAAAATATAGCATAACAAAGAGCAAGTAAACAATTCAGATCCTGCTTTATAAACTCTTCACATTGTCTTAAAAACCTGAGTGATTATAATATTTTCTCTCAAGACAGTTTCACAATTCTTATTAATGTTTCGGAAAATTATACGCTTAAAGAAGAATAATAATTCGACTTTACCACAACAGCAAAACAATTCACCAACAAATCACCAAACACATAAAACCACTGAAAACGTGAAAATTAGTGTGTGAGACTCTAATGTATGCATGTGGTACCAATTGTTAACCTTAGTGGTATCACCGCGTCCACTCCAGACAGTTAACCACCAATGAAGTCCACGCCAGAATTCCAGAACCACTCCAGTTCTGGGACAAACCTCAGTTTTCCGATGAAAACTGACACGTTGCCTCTTGACTAAATGAAGTGTATTTCGTGCAAAAACTCATAAATTAAAACATGCAATTTGAGACCACTCCAGCCCCAAATATATAACATATTTTCTCACCAAATTCCATAACGGAAATCACACCAAAATTGCACAAAATAACACTTCAATATAATTATCAAATCATTCACTATTCCACTGACAAAATAGAAACACAAAATCATCAAATGTTTCATATCAATTACTAGAACCAGTTTCAGAATCAATCCCAGAAATAAGCAGAAACATAGCAAACTTGCATATAATTCTGGTACTAAACGAGCACTCCAAAAATTATGAAAATTTTACCAAACATAGCCTTATACGTTAGCTTTCATATAAAATTGGTTTCACTCAATTTGAAATTCTGTTGAGAGAGTTATGCTCTCTACAGCACAGGCTGTTAGGGTGTCTGCGAGCAAAACAGAGTGAACTTGCAGATAATTCTGGTATTGAACCAGAAATCCAAAAATTATGAAAATATTACCCAATATAACCCTATGAGTTAGCTTTTATACAAAATTAGTTTCACTCAATTCGGAATTATTTAGAGAGATTTATGCTCTCTACAACACAGGCTGCTAGGGTATCTGCGGCCAGAAACAGAGTGAACTTGCAAATGATTCTGGTATTGAACCAGAAATCGAAAAATTATGAAAATATTACCCAATATATCCCTATGAGTTAGATTTCGTACAAAATTGGTTTCACTCAATTCGGAATTCTGTAGAGAGAGTTATGCCCTCTACAACACAGACTGTTAGGGTATCTGCGGGCAGAAAGAGAACCCAATTTATCCCATAACCTTAATTTCTCTCAGTTCTGAATTTTCAAAGAATTTAGGGGTTCGTTCATGTTAAACTCAACCTCTGTTATACTACAATTATACAAGGTAAATTCAAACTCTTACCTTCTATGACACCGGTACAAAGCCTCCTTGACCCTTTTCTTCTTGAAGATCAAATTCTAGGTTTTCTCCACCTTTTCTCCTCTCCTTCACCTTTCACGTGTTTCTCTGTTCTGCTGCTTCTCTAATCCTAATTTTCTGATTTCTCCCTTTTTAATTCTCTCATAACCCTTAAATAATCTTACAATGTGCCCCACTCCCAACTACTCACTTAAAATCTAAAACCCTTATTTATCTATATCACATAATAACTTAATTATCTAATAAAATCACTTAATGACCTTATCATCTAATTAAATCACATAATCACATAATCATCTAATTAAATAGCATAAATTATCAAAATACCATATAGCATAATAATAATTAAGATAAAATAATAAATAACCTAATAACGAAAAGTGGGGTGTTACAACTCTCCCTCACTTAAGAATTTTCGCCCTCGAAAATTTCCTTAAACGAACAACTCGGGACCATTGTCCTGAGAATTCCAAAACAATACCGATTGTGTCATAAACACATATCGAATACAAAAGGAGTTAAACACGTTAATAAACATGCTGATAAACCTAGTCTACTAATCACCGACCATGCTATGATACCACTAATGTAACACCCCCTTTTTCCCATTGTTTTATTTAAAAACGTTTATCAGAGTTTAAAAACATATCAAGGGAGTATTACACTTCTTCACGAAAACTCATTAAAATTAACACTGATTGTGTTTGAAAATTTATAAGTTCATATGCTTTTCAAAGAAAGAATTATTTTTGCCAATAAAATTTCTAAACCAGCTAGATAATCCCAAGATGCTTAAGATCACTTATTTAAATATGTTTATCTTCCATGATATTCCAATAAAATTCATCATACTCAGAACTGAATTTCATAAGCACTTCGGTCATCAACAGTACGACATCGCCATAATTTAGAAAATCATTCAAAAACTTCCATAAGGAGAGGTTATAAAATCCTCTCAACAAAAATGTAAAAGTAACGTAAAATATCTACCCAGTGTTACATTACAGAGCAAGACACTTATTTTATTATAATAATAATAATAATAACATAAACTAAGACTATCCGAAGCTACTCCTCATGAGCCACATCTCTGTCTCCAGTACCTGAGCGATGTCGCATAGAACATCATTCCAACAGAAGGGTAAGAACTTACATTGTATAAAATATAGCATAACAAAGAGCAAGTAAACAATTCAGATCCTGCTTTATAAACTCTTCACATTGTCTTTAAAATCTGAGTGATTATAATATTTTCTCTCAAGACAGTTTCACAATTCTTATTAATCGGAAAATTATAAGCTTAAAGAAGAATAATAATTCGACTTTACCACAACAGCAAAGCAATTCACCAACAAATCACCAAACACATAAAACCACTGAAAACGTGAAACTTAGTGTGTGAGACTCTAATGTATGCATGTGGTACTGTAAGGCCCGAGTTTTTAAGTTCATGCTAAGTGAATAAACTTCTTATTCACGATTAGGGTTGATGTAATGTGAAGGGAAACCTGAACGAAAGTTTATTAAATGAAATATATTTATGAAGGAGAAAGTTCAGGAAAGGTTCAAGGATTGCATTATGATCGATAAAAGTTATAGCACGAACGTTTTACGCTTAAACCTAGGTCAAAAACCCTAGTATATAGCTAATTTTCACTTTTAGGCACGATGGCAGTTAATTCCAAAAATCTTCAGAGAAATGTTAGAACTTCTCTTTTTCCATATATCACAATCGTTTCGAGGCGAAACTCTAGGATTTACGAACGTCCGATTCCAATCATCGGAAGTTTGCCGAAACCGAATCCCTGGTATTTCAAAACCCTAGAATTTCTCGACAATGAAGACTTTATCTATTCAGAGCTTCAAATGAATATTCTACACGCGTACACCCATTTCTCTTGATGATTTCAATCTTTCTTCCGAAGGAAGTTTTCTATTCCGACATTCGATGCAAAAAGCAACTTATCGGGTAACATAGTTTTATACCGACTATGCATTAGTTGCCAAAAATACAAGGAGACCTCTTTATAGTTTTGGAATTCTTTTGCCAAAACATATCTAATAATTCATGGAGAATGACGCCGGAAAAATCAGATTCGCAAAACTTTCATTTTCCCGCGAATTTCCACCTTCTATATATAGCAAAGAAAGGAAGAAAAAACCAAAAAAACTACCCATTTCCCCACCCAAACCCGCGGCCACAAAGAGGAAGAAGGAGGAGAAGATTTTCTTCATCGTTTGCTTGATCGTCGATCAATCAGTTGCTACTTCAAGGCTTCGAGGTATAGTCGCTAATCCTTACCTCCGATCGCTTTTTCCATAGCTTTTCTGTAGAGTTTTCTGAGCGGATAGTTTATGGGTTTTTGCAAAACTATCCTGAATCTTTCATTTCTGATTCTAAACCTCTTCTATATGTGCCCAAGATCACTTCTGCCGGGTTAGATTTTCCGTTATGTCGCCGGAATTCCGCCGGAATCAATTTGAACCTAAAATACCCATTTTTGGAGTTTTTGGTGTAAAGCTTCAACCTTTAGGCTGAAAACTATCGCCTTAGCTTAGTGCTAGTAGGATTAGTTGTCATAAACGTCGTTGGTGACGTCCCTGCAAAATTTTATTTTTGGGATTTCAGTTTTGAAAATCCTGAGTTAAAAATCATGACCAAAATACCCCTGCGACAGTTTTTGATCCGATAATTTTTCCGAGTTCAGAATACCCTTAGTTACGGCTTATGAAAGCATAGGAACCAAGTTTGATCGAAGAAAAATCGAGCCCCATAATTGTGTAAAGTGGCCGAACCTATTTAGGGGGGGAGGAGGAAATTTCCTTTTCCGAAAACTTGTCCTTTCGCGCTAGATTATCGTACCTTAGAGTATAGATTACTTCGAGTAACCTTAGTAAGTATCGATAGCTTAGTTTCCGATAGATTCTGATAGTATTTCTGTGGTTTTGCTCTAAAGGTGATTTTGAGGAATTCCCTGAGGAACAAGGCTTTGTTGGTGAGGAAGCGTTAGACGATCATTCTGGAGAACCTACAGGTGAGGGCTTCTCACTGAATCTCTAGTTAATGCTTAGGGTCGATGTTTCGACATTGTTTACTGTTTATGCACTGGAATTGTGTGTGATTGGAAAATGTTTTCTGAGGCTTCGGCTGACAATGTAGATGATCCATCTACTGAATGTTTTTGAGATTGTCTTACATGCTATGTGCTATGTGGGTAATCTAGGATGTGTGGTGCATGCTTTATATGCTAAGTGCTAAATGTTTATGATGCGATTTATTGATATATGACATGTTGTTGATTGTGATGATTTAAATATGCTCTGTACTGGAATCTGAGATTCTGAATGGTGAGAATAGCGGGCAGGTCATGCCGATTTTATTTTGAGAGTTTTGAGAAAGTTTGATAGGATGAACAAGGTTCGGGCCTTGACTTTGTTTAGTGGATCGAGACATCCTCGGGAAGCGACTTGAGATTGGTAGATCCTGTAAATGTATAAGACTTGCGATAAGACAAAATGGAATCTATTTTATAAAGAAAACTCATAAGACCTTAAATAACCTCTAAATCTTTAAGTAATGATAATAACCTCGAAGGAAGGCATTGGAAGTCAAATCTTAGTTTTGGAAAAACGAGGAGTGTCGTCGGATCCAAGTGTTGAGTATGTCGTTGTTGTGCTGTTGGAGCAGCGTTTGTTGTTGTGCTGTTGGAGCAGCGTTGGTTGTTGTGCTGTTGGAGCAGCGTTTGTTGTTGTGCTGTTGGAGCAGCTATGTTGTGGGGCTATCCTGGGGATAAGTCCGGGGAACCGTTAGTTCCCGAGTATGTGATACTCTTGTGCTGTTGGAGCAGCTATGTGTGTTGTGAAGTGTGTCTTTTGTCGCAGAATCGACTTTGCCTTAGGGTAAGATTTTAGAGACTTTAATTTACCTAGAACACGTGGCGACGTGTCGAGTGAGGACGGAGACGTTGTTTGACTAATCATCCTGCATTCATGCAACATTAATGGGGTATTAACACAGGACGTACTCTGGACCTCGTCGGATTCCAAAATGGTCATAAGACCCGGATTTCCGTGATAGAGCGTCTGTAGACGTCTCTTGTAGCAGACCGAAATGGCAGACCTACGGGTTACGGCTGATCTGACTACCGTTGTTGTTGGAGTAAGAGGCACGCGGGCCGAAATGGCACCACCGTGGCTGGTGAAGGGCTAATCCGTTGATGTCCATCCGTTCCGGATTGCATATTGGTTGACTGGGTTAACCTGCATACATATCATGCAACATGCATACTAATTTAATTGTTGAGTGTGATTGGTAATTGTTAAACCTATTTGGAACATGCTAATTGCTATTATTGCGTTTATGTTATTGTGGAACATGCAACCCTAGGAATGACATCTCTAGCTATAAGCCTAAGTGGCTATCTATTACTTGTACCTATTGGGTTTATTATCTACATAGTTCTTTAGAGTTGACCCTCGCGTCTTCTGTGTGTGTTTTGGCGGACAACGCCTTTTGTCAGATGAATATTGCGGATTGGTTCACCATGGTCCACCCTTCGGGGGGGATTAGGTATGAGATGATCGATCAGGACGACCCCGGGTCGTGGGTGGTTGACCCCGCGAGCCATCGAGCGACGTATTCGGGGCGTATCATGGAGGACCACGTGGATAGTGGAGGACTCTTGAGGTCAGGAGTGTTGAGGCGATGCTCTATCAGCTTCAACTTGCCACCGAGCGTTCACTGCGGACCAGGATTCGGAGGAGCACCACCGCCACCGTCATCTTCAGAGGAGGAGGATCCCTCAGAGGAGATTCCAGTGGGAGTGCCTTCGGCAGGGTCTATTGCACCCTCTGTTGCGATCATTGATGATCAGGGTTCGGGCCCTAAGCCCGTGAGTCCAGCATCGGAGCGCACTGCGGTTGCGAGGGGAGGACGGATAGGGTTAGTAGACTTGGTCGTTCTGGATTCTGATTCAGACGACGATCATGCTAGCACATAGGTTTTGAGTGTTGGTATGAGCTCCTCGAGTTAGGATTAGTGTAGGAGTAGAGTTTTAGCTCTGACAGTCTTGCTTCATTTGTTACTTAGGGGACAGGGTAGATCCGCCTATAGCTTTTTGTGTGGTTTCCTTACGGGAATCACAGAGAGTTGGTTGGACTTAGGAGGTCTTATTTTCATGCCATTGGGTCAGCTGATTCTCAGTTTTGAGGGATGGTGTTGCGGGTACTTCACCCTTTTCATTTGGTTTGTATATATTGCCTTCGGGCGTTACACTTTTCTTTCCGTCACTGGAGGTTTACTCGTGACGAGGTTACTACTACAGCGGGGGCTGTTTATATATTGTATATTAGTGCTGATTTTTATTATTGTTGGGTTTTATTTAATTCCGTCTAGTCTTAGTTATTATCGAAAAAAAAAATATTCACGTTTTTCCGCATTAAGTTTATTTTGGTTACTAAAGTGACGCCACCGAAATCGGGGTGTTACAGGTACCAATTGTTAACCTTAGCGGTAACACCGTGTCCACTCCAGACAGTTAACCACCAATGAAGTCCACGCCAGACTTCCAGAACCACTCCAGTTCTGGGACAAACCTCAGTTTTCCGATGAAAACCGACACGTTGCCTCTTGACTAAATGAAGTGTATTTCGTGCAAAAACTCATAAATTAAAACATGCAATTTGAGACCACTCCAGCCCCAAATATATAACATATTTTCTCACCAAATTCCATAACGGAAATCACACCAAAATTGCACAAAATAACACTTCAATATAATTATCAAATCATTCACTATTCCACTGACAAAATAGCAACACAAAATCATCAAATGTCTCATATCAATTACTAGAACCAGTTTCAGAATCAATCCCAGAAATAAGCAGAAACATAGAAAACTTGCATATAATTCTGGTACTAAACGAGCACTCCAACAATTATGAAAATTTTACCAAACATAGCCTTATACGTTAGCTTTCATATAAAATTGGTTTCACTCAATTTGAAATTCTGTAGAGAGAGTTGTGCTCTCTACAGCACAGGCTGTTAGGGTGTCTGCGAGCAAAACAAAGTGAACTTGCAGATAATTCTGGTATTGAACCAGAAATCCAAAAATTATGAAAATATTATCCAATATAACCCTATGAGTTAGCTTTCATAAAAAATTAGTTTCACTCAATTCGGAATTCTTTAGAGAGAGTTATGCGCTCTACAACACAGGCTACTAGGGTGTCTTCGGGCAGAAACAGAGTGAACTTGCAGATGATTCTGGTATTGAACCAGAAATCGCAAGATTATTAAAATATTACCCAACATAACCCTATGAGTTAGCTTTCATACAAAATTGGTTTCACTCAATTTGGAATTCTGTAGAGAGAGTTATGCTCTCTACAACACGGACTGTTAGGGTATCTGCGGGCAGAAACAGAACCCAATTTTTCTCATAACCTTAATTTCGCTCAAAATCAATTTTGCTCACCACATGTTAACACTCAACACAATCTCTCAGTTCTGAATTTTCAAAGAATTTGGGGGTTCCTTCATGTTAAACTCAACCTCTGTTATACTACAATTATACAAGGTAAATTCAAACCCTTACCTTCTATGACACCGGTACAAAGCCTCCTTGACCCTTTTCTTCTTGAAGATCAAATTCTAGGTTTTCTCCACCTTTTCTCCTCTCCTTCACCTTTCACGTGTTTCTCTATTCTGCTGCTTCTCTAATCCTAGTTTTCTGATTTCTCTCTTTTTAATTCTCTCATAACCCTTAAATAATCATACAATGTGCCCCACTCCCAACTACTCACTTAAAACCTAAAACCCTTATTTATCTATATCACATAATAACTTAATTATCTAATAAAATCACTTAATGACCTTATCATCTAATTAAATCACATAATCATCTAATTAAATCGCATAAATTATCAAAATACCATATAGCATAATAATAATTAAGATAAAATAATAAATAACCTAATAACGAAAAGTGGGGTGTTACACGAAGTGCCCTTACCTCAAAGGTACGCTTTCCTAGAAGTCTCGGGTTGCTCCTTGAAGCTAGGTCTACACTTGGAAATTTCCTACAAACGAACGGACAGAGTAACGTTACTAATCGGACAATCAAATCGATCATAAGCCCATCCCCTTGTTGATCACGAAATTCCCCCCAAAAACCTTGCAAATCCAAAATCATTTCTTTCATAAGATCAAACATTCTTTTCTAAAACATTTTGCTTGAAGATCATAAGAACACTTGAAGAACTTTCGAAGAAAAACATAATTTTCGCATAGATTCAATCCTCCCAAGATCAAAACCTCCTTTATAAAATCCTTTCTTTGAAGGTCATAAGAACAAAATAAGAACATCAAGAACTTCTTTAAGAAAACCCTCATATAGATAAACATTTCTAAGCAACTTGATTAAAATCATTCTCTTCTGGATTTGGCAGATCAGCTTAAGCTGCAACCACAGAGCATATTGAGAATGACCTTGCTCAAGCCTTAGAAACTAACTAACTAACCTAAGAACAAGAAAAATAAAAGAAAGACAAGAGAGGGAGAGAGAGCTCACGCAAATGCAGAGGAGAGGAGAGCTCTTGGTGTGAAGAAATGAGAGGGGGAAATGCTCTATTTACAGTGAGGGGTGAGAGTCAAGCATTAAATGCTTTTCTTTCTCCTCAAGGAGCAGACCAAACCCACGAAATACTCAGCCCATATTAGGGTTTCTAGAGCTTTCCAAGCTCCCCATATTCAGCCCTCAAATTTAGGTTTATTTCCTAATTAAACCCTTAAGAAAATAGCATTTAAATCTCTAATCATTTAAAATAAATAAATCTGAATCACAAGGGTTTTCAATCAGATTTGGAGAGATCCCTGAAAGTTTAAAAAAATTAGAAATCAATCCCCCATCAATTAGAAAGTCAAAGAATCAAATCCCTAATATCTCTCCTTCATAAAACCTAGCTAAAAATGGAAATTATTTGCAAAAGTATTTTCTTTTCTTCCTCTACTAGGTTTGGCCGACCACACACACCTCATGCTCAGATTTTTCACCAAAACTTTTTAAAATAATAATTTAAATAAAAACCTCAAAATAATTAATGCATTAAATTCACCATTTCCCTCCTAAATGCATCAAAACGTCAAATTTTAAAAATAAAAATCTTTATCAATGATTTTGGCTCAAACAATTCGTGCTTCAGCTCCATGATGCCTCAAATATTTTTCAGAATTAATTTTGATTTTAAACCATAGGTTAAAATTATTTAAATGCATTTTATTTAAATAAAACCCCATTTTATTTAAATAAAACCTTCAAAAATAAAACCAAGAAATATTCTCTCTTAGAATATTCTTAAAATCATGCCCAGCACCTCCCCATAAGTTGCGGCCCACGAAATCTTCTTCGTCGACTCGATTCGCCGACTCATCGCTACTGTCGGGCCGATTTTGACCTCAAACTCGCCGTCGCCGAACCCTAACAATATTATAGTCAAAACGCTCGTATCGTCGCATGCATCAAAGTCTAGAGGTTTCTAAGACTTAATATTGCCTCTAATAATCAATCACTTTTTAAAAAGACATAAAATCACACATAGCTCAAGTAATTCACAAAATATTATTAAATAATATTATTAAAATAGTATGCCATAAAACCGGGTCTTACACTCAAGCTACGTCCAGTCCACCTGTTATGGTGATTTCTTCCTTCGTTGAATGAAGACAATCCACTAATCAAAGGTTGTTACAACTACACTAGAACAACTTGCTCATTGACTAACACACCTAAGAACTAGCAACCACTAAGACACACAAGTTTAGGTCCCTTAAGGAATACAAACAATATGATCAAAGTTTAGGTTTACAAAGAGTGCTTCTAAAACAAGCAAGGTGTAAACAGATTTAAAACAATGAAGAAAATGATTGCTAAGGTATTCGCTGAGTGTAGATTGTATGCAATAAGTTTCTTACCATTTTCTTCCTTTCTTCATCCTTTATATACTTCAAGCCTTGAGAGATTTTTCCGTTAGGAAATTCTATCCGTTGGAGGGTACATCTGGAATTTCCAAATCGTACAATGGCTAATCCTTGTTAGGTGGTGGTCAGGATAGTACACTGCGATTGTACTATTTGATAGTGACCCTTTTCCTTTTACATTTGACTTATGATCTTCAGAGGCGCTTCAAATGTGAACTTGTGAAGCTTCTAATCAGAGTCACGAGGATGCTTGGATCTTCAGAACTTCAAGTCTTCAGCATCTGGACCGTTCCCTACAGAACTCCTGGTCTTCAGAGTAGAAGCACTTGGTCTTTAGAGCCAGCTTTCTTTGGGTCTTCAGAATCTTCAAGTCTTCAGAGTTTTTGACCATTCACTCAGAACTTCTGGTTTTCAGCACTTGAATCTTCAGAACCCACATCAGAGCTTTTATCTTCAGAACATCTGAAGCAATGAACTACCGTTAATCAGAACATAGTTGTTGTTCCATTGTTATGTTGTATGCATTTTAGCTAAGTTAAGTTTTTGGCCAACATGTCGGACCCGTTGTCACAACATCTTGCCTGCGACATCTGTCCCTGCAAAAGCTGCAATGAGTTGGCTAGGTTTTCTGTGAAGCTTCGTTTTGATTACTTGGTGATCAAGCTAGGGTATTTCTGGAAGCTTCTATGCGCTGTTCAAGGATTATATTCTATGTGATCAAATCAGTTTCAATGATTTCATCTGAGGATTTTGTGGGAGTTTTATTTCAGGAAAAGGAAACTTTTTATTGAAGACTTTTCTGCAGATTTGTTTCCTGGTAACTCCCTGCGTGTTGTGTGGACCTTTGCTCGTCCAAGCCCATCGAGGACAAGGCCTGGATGACTGCTATATATGAAGACCGAAACCTAGTGTTTAGGTAGAGAGCTTCTGTTGAGTCAAACTAGGGTTTACTCTTGTCTGTGTTCACACTTGTTGTTCTCTCAGCATATTCATGTGTTGATTCTTTTGCTGAGAGTTATGTTTTTGTTGTTTGATCATGAGATATGTCTCTTGTTTTGAGCTTTTGAATCACTGTGGCAGTGATTGAGAGAAAGTGAGAGGGGCTCTCATACTTAGGGGGAGGACTAAGTAATAATCACTTGTAGAGATAGGTAGAAAAGGCTGTGAACTGTGGCAGTTCAGTTAAGACCTTTTGTGTACAATTTCTCTGAATAGTTGATTATATTTCTCTTGGGTGAAAACCCTCCAGACGTAGGTGATTTTGCACCGAACTGGGTTAACAATCCCTTGTGTCTTGTTTCTGTTTATGTTCTTTATATTGCATATTCAATTAACTGTTGTGTATCATGTTGTACAAGATGTCTTAGACATCTGGTAGAACATCTGTCCTCGTGTGCCAGAATTTCAATAGTGAGTGTAGAAGCGGTTTGTTGGTCAACATTTTGGTCTTTGACTTCTGATGAATACCACTTTCAATCAAAATTAGAACCTGTTTGTCAAGCACACAAAAGAAAAACGTTAGAGTACCAAAGTTATTCATACACAAAATATATACTTGTTATCATCAAAACCTAGAGATGTACACAGAACCAAATCTTGGTCTTACAAGCTGGGGCGCTCAAGTTCTGTACACTTGCAGATTAGAAACTTTGAGTTGAGACCGATATTCATCAACTTGGTGAGCCAAAGACAATACGGTGGAGGTGCTTTGGAAGATCCACATGATCACATGGAGCGGTTCATCCGGAATTGCAATACTTACCGGGTGAACAACATTCCTACAGATGCAATCCGGTTGAGCTTGTTTCCATTTTCTTTGAGGGACACGGCTGAGGAGTTGCTGAATTCACAACCTCAAGGGAGCATCACTACTTGGGAAGACTTAGCGGAAAAATTCACAATAAGGTTCTTCCTAAGAGTTCTTTTGAGGAAGCTGAAAAATAACATCATGGCCTTTGCTCAAAATGCAGAGAATCTCTATGAAGCATGGGAGCGTTTCAAGAAGCTCTTGAGGAAATTTCCCCAACACAACCTTTCCCAAGCCGAACTAGTTGCAAAGTTTTATGATGGTATACATTACTCTTGAAGGTTGGGCTTGGACGCGGCTTCTAATGGAGAGTTCGATGCTCTTCCCCCACAAGCGGGGTATGACTTGATAGAAAAGATGGCAGTGAGAGCCATGAACTCTGAAAATGATCGCCAAACCCGAAGGAGTGTGTTTGAAGCCGAAGCTTATGACAAGCTCATGGCCTCCAACAAGCAACTCTCGGAACAAATGGCGGAGATTCAAAAGCACATAAAGGCGACCAAGGTGGTCGGTGCTAGTGTAGCCAAAGTGGAGTGTGTGACTATTGTAGGGCCTCATGTTAGTGAACTTTGTACCATGACTAGTGAGGATGAAGAGGTCAAAGCTATGGGTCAAATGAGAAACGACCCGACCTCTAATACTTACCATCCGAGATGGAGAAACCAACCCAACTTCTCTTGGAGGGAGCAAGGCAATAAAGGACAAGGGGAAAACTTTCAAAGGCAATTCCCCAATCAAGGTTTCCGAGGTCAAAGCTCTATACTATCTCAACAAGTCCAAGAGCAAGTTGGTGAATATGGTGGTGGCAAGAAGAGCTTAGAGGAGCTATTGGAGAGCTACATCAACCGCACGGAGAAAAACTATAAGAACCAAGAGGCGGCTATCAAGAACTTGGAGAACCAACTTCGCCAGCTGGCCAAGCAAATTGCCGAAAGGCCTCAAGGTAAATTTCCTTTCGATACTATCTCCAATCCCGAACAAGAAAGTGCTTCTGCTATGACTACTAGAAGTGGTAGAGTGTTGAATGGGTTAGAAAAGAAAGCAGAGGGAGAAAAAACGAGGAATAGTTGAGGAGGAAGTGAATGTTCCTATTAAAACTAGAGTGACGAATGATCTTATTCCTGAACTTGGCAAAGCTCCATTTCCTAAAGCATTGACTAAAAATAATTTGGATAAAAAGTTTTCAAAATTTATGGATGTTTTTAAGAAACTCCATATCAATATCCCTTTTTCTGATGCTTTGGAAAAATGCTTATCTATGCTAAGTTCATGAAGGACATTTGAAGTAAGAGAAGGAAGTTGAAGGAGGTTGATGAGACGGTGATATTGACCGAAGAATGTAGTGCAATCTTGCAAAAGAAAATGCCAAGGAAGAGGAGAGATCCCGGAAGCTTCACTATTCCGGTTGAGATTGAGGGTTTGTCGGAGGTTGAAGCATTGTGTGATTTGGGAGCGAGCATCAACTTGATGCCGCCTAGTATGATCAGGAGGTTAAATCTAGAAGAGGTCACCCCGACTATGCTCTCCTTACAAATGGCGGATAGATCCCTGAAAACACCATATGGGATTGTTGAGGATGTGATGGTGAAGGTGGACAAGTATGTGTTCCCTGTGGACTTTATGGTGTTGGACATGGAGGAGGATGCCAAGATTGCTCTCATTCTAGGCCGACCCTTCTTAGCCACTGGCAGGGCTAAGATTGATGTTGATAAGGGTCAGCTCATTCTCAGAGTTGGTAAGGACAAGGTAAAGTTTTCGGTTTTCAATCCTAATTTGCAAACTAACCTTAATGATGATTTTGTTTGTGATGTGATCAAAAGCTTGTCCAGGTCATCAAAAGATACCCTTAAAGTGAAGGAAGAAGATGTTGAGCTCAATCAAGCTCTCATAAATCTTGTTAGTGAAAACAAGTACGAGGGGTCTAAAGATGAGAATTTCCAAGCCCACATGGCCCGGTTCACACAAGCTAGTCACCTTGTAAAGATGGAAGGTGTGACTAGTGATGAGCTTAAGATTAAGCTCTTCCCTCACTCCCTGAAGGGGGAAGCAAGGATTTGGTTTGATGGTTTAGATGATACCCTCTCTTGGGAGGAGTTGATCCAAAGGTTTTGTGCAAGGTTTCTACCTTGCACATGTGGAAGGAAGATTGATGGTAATGAATTTCCTCCCTAACACCAAAGGAAGGAGAGTCCACCTAGGACTATAACTTAGGGCTGCTTGGGAGACAACCATGACTGCTTTATTTTGTTTGTTTGGTTGTTTTATCTTGCAGGAAGAGAGAGCATGCAACTCAATAGCCTCCATGCTTGACTTGGAGAGGAGGTGTATCTCTTTCCTTTAAGTTAATTCATGCATTTTTAGCATATTTTCTCTTTATAGATCTTCATTTTTCTGTTTGATCATGCATTGTTTTAGTTAGAGTTGTGGTTGGGTCATTACTTACCTATGCTTACACAGTTCTCTAGTCTGCTCCCTAACATATTGCTTGTAACACCCCGATTTCGGTGGCGTCACTTTAGTAACCAAAAAGAAAACAAAGCGTAAAAACGTGAATATTTTTTTTTCGATATTGTTTTAAGTAAATAAAAGGCTTGTCGAAATAAAGACTCATCGACGAAAGATAAACATGACTAATGTACAGATATATTTACAGCCCCCACTGTAAGTAGCATGCCACGTCACGAGTAACCTCCAGTGACGGGAAAGTAGTGCCCGTGGGCAAATATGTACAAACCAAAATGAAAGGTCAAGTATTCAGAATACAGTCCTCCCAACGAAAGTAGGTCAGCCCAAAAACAGCCCGAAGACCTCCTAGTCCGACCAACTCTCTGTGATTCCCGTAAAGAGAACCACACAAAAAGCTAAAGGTCGGGGACCTACCCTGCCCCAAAATGAGAAACTGAAGACCAAAGCCACAACGCTACTCCTACCCTAATCCTGACTAGAGGAGCACACCACAGCACTCCTAACTACGCATCGTCAAGGTCGTCGTCTGAATCTGAATCCAAGACGACTAGGTCTATGACTGCATCTGTCTCCACAGCTGGTCCTGGGGGTCCTGAACCCGATCCCAAATCAACAGCAGCCGCAACAGTGGGTGAGCTAGAGTCTGATGAAGTCCCTCCCACAGGCACCTCCTCCGAGGGGTCCTCGTCGTCCGAAGGCGACGGTGGTGGTGGTACTACAACTCCAGGTCCACAGTGCACACCCGGTGGTAGGTTAAAGCTGACGGTGTAGCGTCTCAAAACTCCGTGCGTCAGGTTTCCCATCCTGTCGACGCGATCCTCCATTATTCGCCCCGAATAGATAGCTCGGTGACCGGCGGGGTCGACCACCCATGAGCCCGGGGTGTCCTGGTCCAGCATCTCGAACCTAGTCCCCCCCGAAGGGACGACCATCTCGAACCAATCCGCCATAGACATCTGACAATAAGGGCATACATAGCCCCCCAAACACAGGTAGCACGCGCGAGGGTCAACTCAATGAATTACATAATAGTACATCCAATAGGTAAAGTTTAAGCAGTAGCTACATAGGCTTAGATATGAATGACAACATTATAAATTTTATATCTTACCAAATGAAAATAAATAATGTTTGCTGACAATTAACATATCTCAAACAAGATTAACAAGTATCAAACACACGCGGCAACTAAGTCAGTATGTATGGTGCATGAATGCAATGACGAGGAACAAGATGCAATCCGGAAGGATGGGCACCATCGAGTCAGCCCTAACACCGGCCAAGGTGGGACCATTTCTGCTCGGGTGTCTCTTATACCAAACTAAGTGTAGTCAGATCAGCATTGAACCCGCAGGTCTGCCATTTTCGTCTGCTACTAAGAATCACCGCAATGTTCTTATGTGGAAATCCGGGTCTTATGACCATTTTTGGAATCCACCGAGGTCCGGCATCCCACCGTGTATTAACCTCAAAATTTGTGCATGAATGCAAGTGATTAGCCAAACAACGTCTCCGACCTCACTCGTCACGTGTTCTAGCTAACTTATTGTCTCTCAAAAGAATACCCTAAGGTAAATGTCGATTCTGCGACAAAAGACAATTAATTATAAAAAGTATCTCATGATGATTTCTCGAATCATCCGACTCATCTCCATCCGATGGTCAAAAACTGCTCAGCGAGCAAAGACTACCAATGTACTTGGATACTATTCGTTTCCCGGCTTATCTTTTAGATAGCCAAACAACAAAACTGCTCATCGAGCAAAAGAGCATCAACGTACTCAGAAACTTATCAATTTCCCGGCTTATCCTTTAGATAGCCAAACAACAAAATTGCTCATCGAGCAAAGAGTATCAACATACTCAGAAACTTATTAGTTTTCCTCAAAACTTGGACTCGGCGACACTTCTCATTTTCAAAAACTAATATTCAAGTCCTAAGCTTTAATCTGAGATTGTTATCCTTATTTAAAGGGTTCAGAGGTTGTTTAGTGTCTTGTGAATTTTCCTTGTAAAATAGTTTCCATTTAGTTTTATCTCTAATCTTATGAGTTTAAAAGATCCCATAATCCCAAGTAACTCCCAGAGAAGGTCTCGATCCATTAAAAACAATAACAAGGGCCCGAACCTCTGTTCGTCCCGTCAAACTTTCCCAAAATCTCATGATGGGTGTGGCATAACTGCTCGTTATCCTCACTCTGACGTATAACAGGTATATGTGTATTTGCATAATCAAAGTAACACGATCCAACAGTCATGACACATATATCAACACATCCTAGATTAACCAATTAGCACATAGCATGTGAATCAATATCAACACATCCTAGATTAACCATTTAGCACATAGCATGTGAATCAATCCCAAAAACAATTCAAGCGATAAATGCTTATCAATTGTCAGCCGTAGCCTCAGAAAACATTTTTCCCAGTCAAACACAATCAAGTGCATAAACAATAAAGCAAGTCGAATTCGTCGACACCTAAAGCATTAGCTAGTATTCAGTGAGTAGCCCTCACCTGTAGCTCTTCCAGCGTGTTCCTCAAGCTTTCCTTCACAACCTTCTTCTTCAGCTCCACAGAATTCCTCAAACGAACCTTAGAGCAAAATCACTGAATTCAATCACAATGAGTCAGAAACTCAGCAAACAATAAGTACTAGGGTTGCACGAAGCATTATAAACTCCGAAGTACGATAATCTAACGCGTTAGGACAAGTTTTCGAAAAAAGAATTTTCCTCCCCCCTTGTGTGCGCCGATTTTTCTTCGATCAAACTTGGTTCCTAGGCTATCATTAGTCGTAACTAAGGCGAATCAAAGCTCAGAAAAATTATCGGATCGAAAACTGTCGTAGGGGTATTTTGGTCAGTGTTTTTAGCTCGGAATTTCAAAATTGGAATTTCGAAAAACAAATTGGATGGGGACGTTACCCACGATGTTTATGACAACTAATCCTACTAGCGCTAAGCTAAGTCGAGAGTTTTCAGTCTAAAGGATGAAACTTTGGCTCAAAATGGGTTTTTCAAGCAGAATTGAAATTCGGCGGCATTTCGGCGACATTCGGCAAAATATAATCCGCTAAACATGCTCTTGGGCATGCAGGGAATAAGTTTAGACAGAGAAATCGAGTTATTTGGACAGTTTTACAAAAAGCTCAAAACTTTGAGCACAGAAAGACAGAGAAAAACGACAGAATTGACGATCAGAAGTGAGAGATAGCATCTATACCTCGATGTCTTCGAGTAGCAACGAACGGTGCAGCGATCGGGCAAGAAACGACGAAAATCTTTTTCCTCCTCCTCCTCCTTGGTGCTCGCGGGTTTGGGTTGCAAATGGTGAAGGGTTTTGATTTTTTTCTCCTATTTATAGGTTATGGAAAATGCGGGAAAATGAATATTTCGCGATTCCGATTTTTCCTGCGTATTCCTCTGTGAATTCTAAGATAGGTTCTGGCGACAGAATTCCAGAACTCAAAACAGGTTTCTTGGAATTAAAGCAAACGATCCAAAGTCGGTGTAAATCGATTTTACCCGAAAAACTACTTTTTGCATTTGATGTCGGATGAGAAAACTTCTTTCTGAAGAAAGATTAGAAACATCGAAAGAAATAGGTGTACGCGAGTGGAATCTTCGTTTGAAGCTCCGAATAGAAAAGGTCTTCATCGACCGTTTATTTTAGGTTTCTTGAACTATCAGGGATTTAGTTTCGGGAAACTTCCGAGTATTGGAATTTGACATTCGTACATTTCAGGGTTTCGTATCGAAATGCTTGTTTATAGAAGATTAAGAGAAGTTCTAACATTTCTCTGAAGATTTTTGAAATTAGTTTCCATCGTGTCTTTAAGTGTAAATTAATCGTTTACGATCGCTCTCGTCCTAGATATAAGTGAATACTACTTGCGCTATAGCTTATATCGACTTTAATACTATCCTTAGCCTTTTCCTGAACTTTCTCCTTGATAAATTAATTCCATTCGATAGACTTGTTCAGGTTTTCCTTCACGTTATATCGAAACTTATTCGGGAATACGAAATTTCACTAATTTATTCTAAGCTTAAAAACTTGGGTCTCACATTACTACCCTCCAAAAAGAAAGTTTCGACCTCGAAACTTACGGTTCAGCGAAAAGTTCCGGATACTGTTCCTTGATCTTTTCCTTCAGCTCCCATGTCGCATCACCAGTGTCCTTGTTCCAAATGACTTTTACCAACACAATCTCTTTTCCCCTCAACTGTTTTATCCTTGTGTCACCAATGCTAATTGGCGGCGTCTCGAATGACAGGTCATCCTTCAACTCGATGTCATCAAGTTCGATAACATGCGTCGGATCCGCGATATACTTCCTCAGTTGCGACACATGAAACACATCATGAATGTTTGATAAAAATGGTGGTAGTGCAATCTGATAAGCAACTGGTCCTACACGACGAGTAATCTGGTAGGGTCCAATAAACTTTGGCGTTAGCTTCTTCGACTTGATCGCTCGTCCAACTCCCGTAGTCTGTGTTACTCGCAGAAATACATGATCTCCTTCTTCAAATTCTAGAGTTATGCGCCTCTGATCGGCATAACTTTTCTGTCTACTTTAAGAAGTCTTCATTTTCTCCCTGATCTGTTTGATCTTCTCGGTTGTTTGTTGCAGAAGTTCTGGTCCAACTAACAAATTCTCTCCATCTTGATACCAACACAAAGGTGTTCGACACTTGCGACCATACAAAGCTTCATACGATGCCATACCTATGCTCGTATGAAAACTATTGTTGTAAGTGAACTCAATCAACGACAGTAGATCATCCCAACTGCCCTTGTTGTCTAATACGCAAGCTCGTAGTAAGTCTTCCAATGATTGGATAGTTCTCTCAGTTTGTCCATCAGTCTGTGGGTGATAAGCAGAACTTAATCTCAGCCTTGTTCCCAATGCCTCCTGAAGAGCTCCCCAAAAATGTGAAGTAAACTTTGGGTCTCGGTCAGAAACAATACTAGTCGGTACCCCATGAAGGCGTACAATCTCAGCTATGTAAATCTCCGACAATTTCTCCACGTTGTAGGTAGTTCTCACAGGTATAAAGTGAGCCGACTTGGTCAATCGATCCACTACTACCCAAATCGAATCATATCCCTTCTGAGTTCTTGGCAAAGCCACGACAAAATCCATCGATATGCTGTCCCATTTCCATTCTGGTACATCCAAACTTTGCAGCATACCCGAAGGTTTCTGATGTTCCACTTTAGCATTCTGACATGTTAAACACGCAACTACATACTCAGCCACTTGTCTCTTCATTCCTGGCCACCAAAAATTCATCTTCAAGTCTTGGTACATCTTTTTCATGCCAGGATGAATGCTCAACTTGCTCTTGTGACCTTCGTCCATAATCAACCTCCTCAAATCAAGGTTGTTAGGTACGCAAACTCTATCCTTACACCGCAGGATATTGTCACTTCCTACCTTGAATTCCGGGTCCTTACCCTGAATTACCAAATTCCTTTTCCCGAGTAGAAATTCATCTTGTAACTGTTGGTCTCGGATTTCTTCCATCAACCCATTTGCGATCCTGATCATACCGAACTTCAGTTCTCCCTCGGACGATCTCATATTTAAGCACAAATCTGGAAATTCTTCCAGCAGTTGCAGCTCTTTAACCATCATCGATGAGATATGCATCTTCCTGCTCAAGGCATCAGCAACAACATTAGCCTTTCCAGGATGATATTGCAAGGTAAATTCATAATCCTTGATGAATTCCATCCATCTTCGTTGTCTCATATTCAACTCCTTCTGGTCAAACAAATATTTCAAACTCTTATGATCACTGAATATGGTAAAAGTGCATCCATATAAGTAATGTCTCCAAATCTTCAGTGAAAATACGATGGCAGCTAGCACTAAATCATGAGTTGGATAGTTCTTCTCGTGAATCTTCAGTTGTCGTGAAGCATAAGCTACAACTTTCCGATGTTGCATCAGCACACATCCCAAACCTTGATGCGAAGCATCACAGTAAACCTCATACGGTTCCTCTGGTTGTGGCAGAATTAGTACAGGTGACGTCGTCAAACGTTCCTTCATCGTCTGGAAACTTGTTTCACAAGCTTCGGTCCATGCAAAAGGTTGATCCTTCCTCGTAAGATGAGTCAAAGGTCCAACAATCTTGGCGAAGTTCTCGATGAAACGGCGATAGTATCCAGCCAAACCAACAAAACTTCTGATTTCTGTCACAGTCCTTGGCTGTTCCCATGCTAATACGGTCTCTACCTTTGCTGGGTCCACAACTATACCTTCCTTAGAGATTACATGACCCAAGAATTTAACTTCTTCAAGCCAAAATTCACACTTGGAAGGATTAGCGTACAGCTCCTTCTCCCTCAGCACTTGCAAAACCTGGCGCCGGTGCTCCTCATGGTCCTTAGCATCCTTTAGTAAATCAGAATGTCGTCGATAAATACTACAACAAATCGATCTAAGAATGCATGAAACGTCCTGTTCATGTAGTCCATGAAAATAGCAGGTGCATTTGTCACTCCAAATGGCATCACCAAATACTCATAGTGTCCATAGCGAGTTTTGAATGCAGTCTTCTGAATATCCTCAGTCTTCACTCTAATCTAATGATAACCCGACTTTAGGTCTATCTTTGAGAATACCGTAGCTCCTCGAAGTTGTTTCATCAAATCATCAATTCTAGGCAACGGATACCTATTCTTGACGGTTGCTTTGTTAAGTTGTCGGTAGTCGACACACAATCTAGACCTTCCATCCTTCTTCTTTACCAATAAAACTGGCGCTCCCCAAGGCGAAACGCTTGGACGGATAAATCCTTTCGACAGAAGATCCTCTATCTGAGACTTCAATTCCACTAACTCCGTAGGTGCCATACGATATGGTGCAATCGAAATCGGCCCTGTTCCCGGTACGATGTCAATAGCAAACTCGATGTCGCGTACAGGCGGCAATCCAGGTACATCGTCAGGAAAAACATCAGTGAAGTCTCTCACAATTGGAATACCATTCACATTCGGGTTCCCTTTACCCTCTAGGTTCAGCAATATAGAATACTCTTGAGATCCTTCGTTCAAAGAGACACTAATATGATTAGCGGATAGATACTCGAAAAGATCCGAGTCAGGAAATACCACTCTCTTTCGGTTGCAGTCCAAAAGACAATGATAATGGGATAGCCAATCCATTCCTAGGATAACATCTAAGTTCTTGAGAGTTATGCATACTAGGTTAGCATGAAAGACTCTATCTCTATATGTCACCGAATAGTACATGCATGCAGCATTAGCAAGTAAGGTTTTAGCAGGTGTAGTGACAATAAGATCAAAGCTCAAAGCAGTAACAGGCAGTTTCAGTCTGGTCACGCACTCCCTAGAAATAAACGAATGCGTTGCACCGGAATCGAAAAGTACAGTTAGGAGATTACCGTCAATCTCGCAATTTCCTCTGATCAGACCATCAACTCCTTCAGTCTCTTCACCATCCATGGTGTAAACTCTTGCTTTCGCAGCAGGGCGCTTTCCTCGAGCAGTGTTGACAGACGGTTCAATCTTGGGTGCCCTACACTGACTGGCAGTTTGTCCCAACTTGTCACAGTTAAAGCATTTAGGTCTCGTGTCTGTACAAGCATTAGCATAGTGCCTCAGCTTTCCACACTTGAAGCAATTCACATCTCTGTTCACAGTCTGATTTCCAGAACCACCAGCAGTACCAGTCATAGGTGTGTAAGATCCTGGGGTAAACCCCTTCCCAGCAGGACGTTGATACGGCTTCTTGTTCTGAAATTTACCTCTACCTTGATAGTTTTGAGAACCTGATCTCACTGGTCCTCCAATTCCAGCACGATTCAACCTCTTATTCTTCATCAGTTCAACCTCTGTGGCTTTCTCAACTAGCGACTGAAAACGCATGATTCCCAATGGCCTCACAGAATTCTCAATATCTGGCCTCAGTCCATTGACAAAACGCTTACACATGTAACGCTCATCCACATGATCATTGAAGAATTGAAAATGCTTGGCCAAAGACTCCAACTTAGAAGCGAATTCAGGTACAGACATGCTCCCTTGACGGAGTGTCAGAAACTGTGCCTCTCGCTCATCCCGAGCACTAGTTGGAAAATACTTTTCCAGAAACGCAGTCCGGAAAGAATTCCAGTTGATCTCCTCATTATTGGCTTCCATGATTCCCCTGGTGCCTCTCCACCAGTACTCAGCATCACCAAGCAGCAGATAAGTAGCCATGCCAACCTTGGCACCTTCGGCAGTCTGCAGTACACTGAAAATCTTCTCAATCTCTTGGATCCAAAGGTCTGCTTTATCAGGGTCGGTTCCACCAGTGAACTTAGGAGGATCTTGTCTCCTAAAGTCATTTAATCCCTTATTCTGATCCAGAGTCACTTCTCTCTGACGCTGATGCTGATCACGTGCTTCCTCAGCAGCACGCCTCATAACATTATCATTTGCCTGTGCCGTCACAACTTGGGCCATAGTGGCCATCATCTCAGCTAGTTGGTTAGTGTTCACCATGTTCTGTTAAGTCAAACAAACAGTTAGTACTCATCATAAGATAGCATCTAACATAACTATACAATATGATTAAGCAATAACTTCAATCAATTCTAAGCAAAAAATCGCTTGCAGACAATCAATTTTCACTCTTTGCAGAGTCACACAACCTAGCACAGAAGACCTATTCCCCAAAGACTCCCGAAAGACTCGACAAGCTCTGATACCACAATGTAACAGCCCGATTTCGGTGGCGTCACTTTAGTAACCAAAAAGAAAACAAAGCGTAAAAACGTGAATATTTTTTTTTCGATATTGTTTTAAGTAAATAAAAGGCTTGTCGAAATAAAGACTCATCGACGAAAGATAAACATGACTAATGTACAGATATATTTACAGCCCCCGCTGTAAGTAGCATCCCACGTCACGAGTAACCTCCGGCGGGGTCGACCACCCATGAGCCCGGGGTGTCCTGGTCCAGCATCTCGAACCTAGTCCCCCCCGAAGGGACGACCATCTCGAACCAATCCGCCATAGACATCTGACAATAAGGGCATACATAGCCCCCCAAACACATGTAGCACGCGCGAGGGTCAACTCAATGAATTACATAATAGTACATCCAATAGGTAAAGTTTAAGCAGTAGCTACATAGGCTTAGATATGAATGACAACATTATAAATTTTATATCTTACCAAATGAAAATAAATAACGTTTGCTGACAATTAACATATCTCAAACAAGATTAACCAGTATCAAACACACGCGGCAACTAAGTCAGTATGTATGGTGCATGAATGCAATGACGAGGAACAAGATGCAATCCGGAAGGATGGACACCATCGAGTCAGCCCTAACACCGGCCAAGGTGGGACCATTTCTGCTCGGGTGTCTCTTATACCAAACTAAATGTAGTCAGATCAGCAGTGAAACCGCAGGTCTGCCATTTCCGTCTGCTACTGAGAATCACCGCAGTGTTCTTATGTGGAAATCCGGGTCTTATGACCATTTTTGGAATCCACCGAGGTCCGGCATCCCACCGTGTATTAACCTCAAAATGTGTGCATGAGTGCAAGTGATTAGCCAAACAACGTCTCCGACCTCACTCGTCACGTCGTCACGTGTTCTAGCTAACTTATTGTCTCTAAAAAGAATACCCTAAGGTAAATGTCGATTCTGCGACAAAAGACAATTAATTATAAAAAGTATCTCATGATGATTTCTCGAATCATCCGACTCATCTCCATCCGATGGTCAAAAACTGCTCAGCGAGCAAAGAGTACCAATGTACTTGGAAACTATCCGTTTCCCGGCTTATCTTTTAGATAGCCAAACAACAAAACTGCTCATCGAGCAAAAGAGCATCAACGTACTCAGAAACTTATCAATTTCCCAGCTTATCCTTTAGATAGCCAAACAACAAAATTGCTCATCGAGCAAAGAGTATCAACATACTCGGAAACTTATTAGTTTTCCCCTAAACTTGGACTCGGCGACACTTCTCATTTTCCAAAACTAATATTCAAGTCCTAAGCTTTAATCTGAGATTGTTATCCTTATTTAAAGGGTTCAGAGGTTGTTTAGTGTCTTATGAATTTTCCTTGTAAAATAGTTTCCATTTAGTTTTATCTCTAATCTTATGAGTTTAAAAGATCCCATAATCCCAAGTAACTCCCAGAGAAGGTCTCGATCCATTAAAAACAATAACAAGGGCCCGAACCTCTGTTCGTCCCGTCAAACTTTCCCAAAATCTCATGATGAGTGTGGCATAACTGCCCGTTATCCTCACTCTGACGTACAACAAATATATGTGTATTTGCATAATCAAAGTAACACGATCCAACAGTCATGGCACATATATCAACACAACCTAGATTAACCAATTAGCACATAGCATGTGAATCAATATCTACACATCCTAGATTAACCATTTAGCACATAACATGTGAATCAATCCCAAAAACAATTCAAGCGATAAATGATTATCAATTGTCAGCCGTAGCCTCAGAAAACATTTTTCCCAGTCAAACACAATCAAGTGCATAAACAATAAATCAAGTCGAATTCGTCGACTGTAAGACCCACATTTTTAGAATTAGAATAATTAATTAATTTCCGACTCATGCCTAGGTTACAGTGTAAGCGTGAGAGGAAACCTAAACGAGTGTTCACTAATTTTAATGAATTAATGAATGAGAAAGTTCAGGATATGACTAAGAATAGTACTATAGTCACGGTAGGTTATAACACGAGCCTTATTCACGTCCGCCTTAGGGCGAAAGCGTTAGTATACGACTAATTTTCTCTTAAAGCACTATAGGAACTAATTCCAAAAATCTTCAGAGAAATATAAGAATTTCTCTTATTCATTTCCATGACAAGTGTTTCGACACGAAACCCTGGAATGTACGAACGTCCGATTCCAATTCTCGGAAGTTTGCCGAAACTGAATCTCTGATAGCTCAAGAACCTTAAAATAAATTGTCGATGGAGATTTTTTTCTATTCGGAGCTTCAAACGAAGATTCCACACGCGTACTCCCATTTCTTTCGATGTTTCTAATCTTTCTTCAGAAGAAAGTTTTCTCATCTGACATCAATTGCAAAAAGTAGTTCTGCGGCATTTTGAAGCAGACTGCGTTCAAGCCATTTTCTCATTTAAAATGAATCCGAAACAAGTATCAGCCTTTTATTGAAGGATACTTAGCTTAATTGCATAATATGACGACGTCATATTTGTTTTAATTGTCTAACGATTATTCTTTAGCTTAATTCTTACTCACTTCTTTATCTATGAATCCTTTTAATTTGCTCAAAGTGATCCTAATTTATATTTTATCATTTCATTAAGTTCCTCATAATTTTTGGTATAGTAATATATCATCTCTACATTTTTCTCTTAACTCTATGAGATAAATCTTCCGGTGTCTAAATCAATTCGTACCAGTTTTAAAAATATCTTCTCAAAATATCTATCGATCCTTATCCCTCCCTCTCATACTCAACTCACTCTCCCTCTCTCCTAATTGCAATTTCATTTTCCTCTCGTTGCAGCACACACATACCTTCAACATTATTTTCTTCTTCTTTCCTAAACAATACAAACCCATTCTCCGTTTTCTTCATTTTCTTTGGTACTACAGCCGCTCATCATCATCATATTTCATCATCTCCTCTTCACCATGCCATCTTCTTACCATCATCAATTCTTCTCCCACGAGAAGCTACCACGCACATCATGCTTCTTCTTCCCCATTTCTTTTCTTTTTGCTGCAGCTAGGAACACGGCCATCATCACGTTCCTTCTCCTTCCTCTCATCACCACTGTTTCTCCTCCACCATGGCAGCACCCACACAACGTCCTTCTCTTCCCCTCCACGAGACCAACCACCATCATCACCTCCTTCCTTTCTCATGGCCGAACACATCACCACGTTCCTTCCTTCGTGCAAACCACGCACACCATGTTTCTTTCTTCCTCACGAAGCCACCACCGATGGCCACCCACAACACCATCATGGACGCACCACATGAACCACCACCATGGGTCTCTCTTTCCAGCCGAGAGCACCACATCCATGGCCACGAAGCAGGCCAAGAGAAACGACAAAGGAACCATGAAAGAAAACAGGGGGGAACGACGTGAAAACGCCACCGCCGACGTCGCCGGCGTCGCAAACTTCGACCTTCGATTCCGGTGTACTCGGACCTCCGTTCACAGCGAGGTTAGTACCGTTGGAACCCTTGCGACGTCCACAACAAAACCCATATTCCGGATCGTCGTTCCGTCGCCGTCGACTGTCGCCGCTGCCGCCTTCGGGAGCTCTTTCCGGTCAACTCCGGCGACCGATGGAAAAACGGAGGATACTGCTACGATCCTTGCCGTGAGGAGAGCAAACCCCTATTTTCAATTTCATATTTGGGTCATATTATTCGACGACCCCGACGACCACCGTCGACCTTCGGCTGAACTTTCGGTGCAAACCATTGACTCTTTGGGGAAACGGACAACGTCGTTGAGTTTCTGGCCGCGAAAGGATGAAGATACAACCTTCCTTTGTGTCTCCGACGACAGTTCATCCGTTAACCCCATGAGCCGCAACTTTCTCTGGCGACTCTTCGCCGACAAGTTTCTGAAACTTGATTTTCGTAAGCCTTCAACTCTTGTATATGTTTTAGCCTCGAGTAAGCAAGTTTTAAAGAAAAATAAATATTTTCATTGTTATTGTGAAAATTGAAGTTTAACAGTTGATTAGGGAGGAGTTGCGTTTTGTTTTACAAAATGGTTTTCATTTCAAAAATAGATAAGTACTCTACAAATTATTGTAGCTCTTGAGTGAGAAAGAGTTGTTTAACATGTGTTCGCTTCGAGTTAATTGCCTGAAGTCGTAGCTTAGAACCTTAAGTTAGTAGGTTAACTCAATTAGTAATTACGTTATGTGTACTTATGAAGGGTACGAATAACGGGAGCGCTTGACGACGAAGCTAAAGAATAAAAGGAAGCGAACCGACACGGGAAAGCAAAGATGTGTTTGGATTGGAATTGCAGTTAGTAAGGGAATTGGCTAAGGTTAGGGCAACTTACTATTAGCTATGACTGCATGATAGGCGTCGATAAATTCGACTTATGCTTTACTTTGATGTTGATTATGTTGATGAACTGATGTTATGATGTTTTCTATAACTTGTGATGTTGAGATGTTGTTGAATTGTGCGTTTTGACGCGACTTCGGAGTGGGGATTCATTGATCTGGTGATCTTTGATATTTCGGGTTGGATGAACAACCCTAAGCAAGTCCAAACTCAAGGGTTGAGACTTAGCCAACGTTTATATACTTATACTTTCCCCGGGAAACTTCTTTTGGTGGGTTATTGGAAAATTAGAATGATTGGAATTTCGAAAATTAGAGACTTTGGGAGACTTAGACTTTGAGAAATAAACTCATAACTTGACTAATCCAATTCGAAACGTTTTTACTAAACGAATAAATATAGGGAACCTAAAGGGGAAAATAATTGCGAAAGACAGGGAAAAGTCGACTTTTGTTGTGGGTTTTGACTTTGGGTTTTGTTGTTGGAGTTGTGTTGTATTGACCGACACTAACTCTGGGTTTTGACTTTGGGTTTTGTTGTTGGAGTTGTGTTGTATTGACCGACACTAAACTCCCGAGTACTTTAGTACTCTTGTTGTTTGAGTTGTGTTGTATTGACCGACACTAACTCTTGGGGTTTGTTATTCGAGTTGTGTTGTATTGACCGACACTAACTCTTGGGGTTTGTTATTCGAGTTGTGTTGTATTGACCGACACTAACTCTTTGGTTTTGGTTGTTGGAGTTGTGTTGTATTGACCGACACTAACTCCGAGTTGTGTTGTATTGACCGACACTAACTCTTGGGTTTGTTTTGAGATTGGGTTTGAGCTAAACGCTTGTGTGGTGAGGACGATTCGATGTTTGGCTAACCATATTGCATCAATCGGGTGAATAACGGGAATGGTTCACCTGTGCATCTTTTGGTGAATAACGGGAATGGTTCATCATACGGTGAATAACGGGAATGGTTCACCAAGGATGAATAACGGGAATGGTTCATCCATAGTGAAGAACGAGAATGCTTCACTTGTGGCGAACGGGAACGCATCACAATCCGGATCATTTTGATTGCATTTCACGCATACATTCATCCTGACTGGAATTGTGTGCTGTTTGCATTACTGAATTATTGTTAGAGCCGATAACATGCTAGGAATGTATATATATAATTCTATAAACATATATATATACCCCCTTATCACATGTTGAGTGTATATCTACTTATTTCCGTGAGTTGACCCTAGCGCCTTGGCTTTGGTTTCATGTTTGTGTTTGGGCGGTCGGCCTGCTGCCAGATGTCGACGGTGGACTGGGTTTCGATGGTCTCTCCCTCGGGGGGGGATCAGGTTTGAGTTGGAGGACCGTACTGACGAGCGTGGACGTCTGACGGAGGGAGTTCTACGACACATGGAGCAGAGCTTCAACTTGCCGTCTTCAGCTCGTTGTGGACTCGGTTATGTGAGCAGTAATGGGAGGGTAGGTTTAGGCAGGCGTCATATTTTGTGTAGAGCTCTGATTCGTTTTGCTTTTGGGACAGGGTTGGTTCCCTATGCATGGCTTTTCGTGTGGTTCTCTTATTGAGGGATCACAATGAGTCAGTCGGACCATAGGGGTCTTTGCTTAGGCCATTTTGAGGCTGACTTTCTACTAGTGGATTGTAATTATAAACTTTCTCACTCAAACTTCTGGGTCTGTATATATTTGCCTACGGGCACACTACTTTGGAGTCACTGCAAGTGCGCGTGACGTGGAAGTGCAGCTGAGGCTGTACATGTATATATTTGATGTATATTGGTTAGTTTGGTGGTTGGGCTATGTCTTGATTTTCTATTGCTTGATTTAAAAGGAATCAAACGAAAAAAAAAATTACCTGTTTTCCGCGTAAAGTTTATTTTTGGTTACTAAAGTGGCACCCGGAAACCGGGGTGTTACATCGACACCTAAAGCATTAGCTAGTATTCAGTGAGTAGCCCTCACCTGTAGCTCTTCCAGCGTGTTCCTCAAGCTTTCCTTCACAATTGAAGGTATGAAAAACGGTAGAAAGGGGGGGTTTGAATAACGTTTTCAAGATAAAGCTTCCACCTTAAAGATTTTGACAAATCTTTCGAGAACTTAAGTGCTAAAGATAAGAGATAGAAAAGCACACAAGGATTTTATCCTGGTTCACTTGATAAATCACTCAAGCTACTCCAGTCCACCCGTTAAGGTGATTTCTTCCTTCTTAGAATGAAGGCAATCCACTAATCAGGTAAGAGTTACAACTGCACTTGAAACCTACAAGTGACTAACAATTACACTGACTTAGCTCACACTAAGATTCACTCTCTTAGTCTTCTCTAGGATCCGATCAACCTTGATCTCCTAAAGGAACTAAACAAACTGTTTATCAAAGAATTGTTTACAAGAGATTTGCTTCTAAAAAGCTAATAGTAAACTCAATGAATTTCAGATGAAAGAAAGCTTAGAAGAATTTGAATTTGTCTTGCGCGTATGTGAATGCTTCTAGCCGCTTCTTTCAGTCTTCAGCCTCTTTATATACTCCAAGGATTAGGGTTGAGCGTTGCATGGGAAATGCTACCGTTGGAGGGCAGTTCTGGAAAATCCAGCTTCTGCTGTGTCTGAGACTGTTAGGTAGGTCGTCAGGAAGGTACAGTTGCTTTTGTACTTGGATAGCGACTTGACCTTTAAACCTAGGAGACTTCTGATCAGGAGAAAACTTCATGTTGGAACTTGTGAAGCCGGTTGATCAGAGTCAGAGGGAAAGCCCAGATCCTCTGACCATTGTTTCTTCTGATTCTGAACTCAGAGGGAAGTACATGGTCTTCAGAGTATCTTGCTTCTGGACATCAGAATTTCACTAATTAGCTTCTGGATCTTCAGAGTCTTCTACACCATCAGAATATCTGAGCCTTCAGTGTTTCTTGGTTATCAGACTTTCTGGATCTTCAGAACTTCTAGTGACTGAGTCCACATCAGAGTTTGTATAACTTCAGAACTTCTGAAGCTTTTCCACTGTTCATACTGAACATGGTGAATGCGAAAGCGTTGCTTGGGTCGCTCTTTATACACAGTGCTTCTGATTTGTGTGAGATTGAGTTGAGGTCAGAGCCTGTAAATAACACACTCATAAAAACACGTTAGAGTACCACAATTGTTCATATCAAAAGGTTAACTTGTAATCATCAAAACATAGAGTTGTACTACTAGATCAAAACTTGATCTTACAATCTCCCCCTTTTTGATGATGACAAAACTAAGATTTTTGATGAACAATTCTTAAACATTAAACTGAATTCACTCAGAGTTTAGAGATATAGAATAAGACTTATCCTGATGTGAATAGTTTATCTTGCTCATTCTGAATTCAAGTCACTGCTTGATTCTGAGCTTAGCTCCCCCTGAATCTAATACTTGATGAAAACATTAGTAAAGTCTAGATTCTGAGCTAAATGATATAAGAGTTCAGAGTGAAAAACTTATGACATAGATGAAAATAGAGTAATCAGAGCGCATAAGTAATCAGAGTCACGGACAAGGTATCAGAGTCTTGGGTATCAGAGTCAAATTAGAATCACTTCAGAAGAAGTGAAATGTATTCCTTGTATTTGCCCAGTGACACATCTATGGTCATAAAGGGGGAACTCTTAAATTCTCCAAAAAAAAATAAATCACACTAACACATCTTACACATCAAAAACTGGGTTTACTCCCCCTTTTTGTCATAAGCAAAAAGCTTGGGGTGTGAAAAACTTAGCTTGAAGTACAAGGTACTCCCCCTTAGAGAAGGTCTAAGTTTAAAGAAAATGAAAATGATGCATGAATCAGAGTTAGGCGAAATAAATAGAAGAGTTAATGCAAGATAAGAACGTTTACCACCGGCCAAGGGAGTAAAGAGGAGGGTCAGTTACCAAGAACTTAACCTCGAGAAACTGTAGGAGCATTAACTTTCAGAGAGAAAGTGAAGCCTATATAAAGCGTTGGAGAGAGAGGTAAGCTTCACAACTCGAGCAATTTTCAGTAAAAAAATGGCATCATACATCGTAGCACTAGAAGAGCTGAGAAAGAAGGCCTTTGAGGAGGACTTGTTCCTTAACATTAGGCATCCAGAGGGTACAAAGACCATCTCAGAGCTGACAAACACACTGCTGGAAGAAGACCTGCGTCCAGAGTTGAAGAGAGACTTGAGGGAATTTCTTGCCTTCGTGGAGGAGGTGCAAGAACTCAGCCAGCTTGAACTAAAGCTGCTGGAAGAGAAAGAAGTCATAGAAAAGAAGCTCAAGACTTCAGAAGAAATTCTGGAGAAGGATGAGCAGATCGTCAATCTCAACAACATCCAGTATGCACTGGAGCGTCTGGAGAAGGAGAGGTCAGAGCAGCGCCAGGAGTGCAGAAGAATGAGGAGGGATCCTCCATTCTAGGATTTTAGGAAAAAGAAAGAAAATGTATGATGTAAAAGCGGTTATGATGAATAATAAAAAAAATTTGCAAACATAATGTCAGATATATATATATATATATATGCATAGATAATCACAAACGAACAAAGTAAAGATTAACAAGAAAGAGCCAGAGGTTAACGAAATAAAACATAGATAAAGGAAAAGAAATCAAAACGAAGAGATCCTAAAGCTAGGGTTTATCAGATCGACGCAGAAGTTCCATCATCATTTGCTTCATTTCAATCAGCAGAGACTCATGAGTGTCAAGACGTTGTTCCACAATGTCGAGTCTGGACGAGTTTGGCTGTGTAGAACTAGAAGGAACATTCTGAGCAGCGTGAGGAGCTGGAGTGGAAGCAGAAGCAGCAGGAGTAAAAACTACGGGTGCAAGTGCTTGGCATCTAAGAGCTTCAGCCTCAGCTTCAAGTCGTTCTGTCTCTAATCTGGCTTGTTCAGCTTGAGCTGCTGCTTGACGTGCAGCTTCTTCTGCTTGTTCTTTCTTTCTTTTGGCTTCTTCAATAGCTTCAAGTAGCTTATGTCTCTGTTCTTGTTCATGAAGAGCCACCCTTCTAGCAAACCTTTGCTTTGCAGCCTCGATCCTCTGACTTCCCTCTGCATGCAGGAGCTGCATCATAACTGGAACTTGAGCCACTCGCCAAGTGCTCAGATTGTTCCACTCTTCAGCCACATGTTCAGCATTCTCGCTTAGGTCAGTCTGACCTTGCACATTGCGTAGCATCAATGAGGCTTCATGATAGAAAATATTGATGCACTCAGAGAGAGATGTGGGTCGGAGGTGAGTGTAAGGAATTATGGAGAGGTTGGTTTCAGGAGAGGCTGGGTGATTGCTGCTGTGAGCTTCAGAGGCACCTTGTGGAGAGCCAATGTTAAACATTTGAGCATTTGGTTCAGAGGTTCCAAGGTGAGGTTCTGAAGTTTGAACCAGAGGATGGGGTGATCTAACTGAGGATTGGTTAGACACAGATTGTTCTGGTTCAGGTTCTGGTTGAACAGGCTCTTGTTGGTCAGGGGCAGGGTGAGCTTGTTGAGCCAAAGGGTCTGCCTCATGTAAAGGATTGGCCAAGATAGGTTCATCTGGGTCAACTAGACGTTCAGGTCTAGGGCCAGGATATCTCCTAGGGCTTGGACAAGTGAGATAATATTCTTCTAAGGTAGACACCTTTTCCTTTCTAACTTCCATGAATTTTCGAAGGGATTCAGAGTTGTTGGAAGGAGAAGAATCAGTAACATTTGTTGGGAAGGATACAGGTGTAAGGGCTGTGGACGAGTCTGTATCCGAGGTTCTGGGAGCCAGACGTTCTGATGCTCTTGGGACAGAGTGATCAGAGGTTCTGGGTCCAGGTTCTGTTTGGTTAGGCTCTGGTTGCTCATGGATGATGGGTTCAGAAGATAATGGGTTGTACTGGATGGTAATGGGAGAGGTTGGTTCATCTGGCCTAGAGAGTTGGTTCTGGAGCAAATTCCAGAGAGGTGCTTCAGTAGGAGAAGGTTGAAAAAATGAAGACCTTGGGGAATGTGGTGGAGAGGTGGTTTGTGCAGCTGGTTGGGACTCAGGAATAGGAGTGAGTGGATTTGAAGATTGTTTGAGCATGGCTGATATGGGGAGTGCATCAAATAAATTCAAATCATCATCAGAAGCAACTGTAGACTTACTTGATTGTGCTGATGATCTTGTCACTCTGGCAGGAGTTTCAATCCTTCTGATCACTTCAACAGCTGGTTCCACCCGAGTAGGCTTCACCACAATTCTGACCTGCTTCTTCTTCTTCTTAGGAGAAGGAGGACCATCCTCATTATCACCATCATCACCATCATCACCATCATCGGGCTTGCTGGTTTCATCATGTTTTCTCTTGGATTGACCAGTCTTCTTCCCTTTGGTCAGAGGGACATCTGATTCCTCAGAAGATTTTTCTAGGATCATCTTCCTCTGAACTTTCTTCTTGATAGGAGAAGGAAACTCTGGAGCTGGCGGCAGTCTGCTGAAGAATTCATCGAGATCAATTTCATAGCCTTGAGCCCTTAGGTCTTCAACATAGCACCTAATGGCTTCAGGATTGTCTGCCTGTGTCCACAGAGGGTAGTCATTCAGAGGCACCCTTCTACTTCTGATTTCAGAAGATGTGTCTTCATGGGCAGGAGCAATCTTCTTCTTGACTAGGCCCATTCTCTTTAGAGAATTCGCAGTGAAGACATCACTGACAATGGTGGTCAGATCCTCTGTGCATCCAGCATTTACCAGATCTTGAATGAGGCCACTCTCAATGAAGAGATCAGACAACAGTCTCCCAAAGGGAATATACTTGATTGCTGACTTGATGGAGGCAGTGGTACGAGACTTCCGGATACACTCCTTCAAGTAGGAGAACAGGAAGTATGGAAGGCAGATCTTCTTCTTGTCTTGGATGAAGAACAACATCGCCTTCTGGTTGAAGTTGATGTAGTCTGGGGAACTGCCCTTTGGTCTCTGGTTTATGCAGTGGAGCAAAATCTTGTGCCAGATCCTGAGCTTGGGATGAAGGTCCATCACTTTGTAATTAGTCTTGCCCGGTTTGTAATTGGTGTACAGGGCCTTGTTGGTCTCATCCTTCGTCTTGGGTTTCAGCTTCGATTCAGTGAATTGGAAACGATACCCAAGAGCAGTTTCTGCACCCAGCAGATTCACGAAAGACTTCTCTGTAATGATGATCTTTCTTCCAAGAATGTGAGATACCACCTGAGTATCATCGCAGTCGGCGTGCTTCCAGAATTCCTTGATCAGTTTGTCATACACCGGTCCTCGAAGCCTGTTGAAGTAATTTCCCCAACCTTGAACTTGGACTTCAGGACGAAGATCATACCCATTTGTAGCAAGGTTGTCGAGGTCGAATCTCCATTCTGCCAGTACTTGAAGTTCCTCAGGAGCATATACGCAGTGAACGGCACAGCCCCGTTCTGCAATCGGAATAATCTGCTCTTGAGCTTGACCTTGATCTTGATTCGGATTCTCAGGACCCCTTTGACCTGTTGCTAGACCAACTACCATATGAGGGAACTGGGTTGCATCTGCAGTAGCTCTTCTGGTTTGACTCACCATTTTTGGAGCGGTTGAAGGTTTAGGTAGAAGATGAAGGTTGAAAGATGAAGAGAGATCGAGAGAGAAATCGAGGATAAGCGGTTTTGAAATAGCAAGAGAGAGAGAGAGAGTAAAAACCGAAAGTGAAGGAGATCGTGTGTGTATAGTGGGTTTTGACAAATAACCGTTGTTGATTCAAAAAGCAATTTAAAATCAACGGTTGAAAATTAAAGATAGATAGTAACAGTAAATACACATATCACACACAGGAGAGAAGCACATCTACACGCAACATGACAGACTGTCACACGGGCACAAGGAACTATGCATCAGAAATACTGACACACGTGTTGCTGTCTCAGCTTCACAGTCAGTACCAATGGGTACACACACTCTGATTGAGTTACCTTCTGGACTAGACATCTTCTGATCAAGAAGTATCATAGTCAGAGGTTCTGATCCATCTTCACTCTGGACAAAAGTCCATGTTCAGATTTTTCAGAATAAAATTAAATCTATCTTCTGCTAAGGGCTTTGTAAAGATATCTGCCCATTGATGGTCAGTATCAACAAACTTCAGAAGAAGTACGCCCTTCTGTACATAATCTCTAATAAAGTGATACTTTACCTCAATGTGCTTTGCCCTTGAATGCAAGATAGGATTCTTACTCAATGAGATTGCAGCAGTGTTATCACAATAGATTGGGATATTGCTCTCAAGGATCTGATAATCCTCCAGCTGATGTTTCATCCAGGGCATCTGAGTGCTGCATATTGCTGCTGAGATATATTCTGCCTCTGCAGTTGATAGTGCAATGGTTGATTGCCTCTTGCTTGCCCATGAGACTAGATTGCTTCCCAGAAATTGACAATTTCCAGAAGTACTTTTTCTCTCTGTTCTATCTCCAGCATAATCAGCATCACAATAACCTGAAAGCTTATACTCTGATGTTTTCTTATACATCAAGCCAAGGTTAGTGGTGCCTTTCAGATACCTTAGGATCCTCTTAACAGAAGTTAAGTGGGTTTCCCTTGGATCTGATTGGAAACGAGCACATAAATGAACACTAAATAGTATGTCTGGCCTAGATGCTGTTAAGTATAGAAGTGAACCTATCATGCCACGATAGAGCTTCTGACATACTTTACCACTTTTATCTTCTTTCTCCAGAATGCATGTAGGATGCATTGGAGTCTTGGCCACTGTAGATTCCAGCATATTGAACTTCTTCAGAAGTTCTTTAGTGTACTTGCTCTGATGGATATATGTTCCTTCTGGTGTTTGATCAACTTGTATTCCCAGAAAGTACTTTAATTCTCCCATCATACTCATCTCAAATTCAGCCTGCATCATCTCAGAAAATTCTTTGCATAGAGATTGATTAGCAGAACCAAATATAATATCATCAACATAAATTTGCACAATTAAGATATCATCTTTATAAGTCTTGCAAAAAAGAGTTGTATCTACTTTACCCCTTACAAACTCATTCTCCAGAAGGAATGAGCTGAGTCTCTCATACCATGCTCTGGGAGCTTGCTTCAGACCATAGAGTGACTTCTTCAATTTGAACACATGGTCTGGCTTCAGTGTACTCTATTCCTTCCTGCTGGCTGTATCCTTGAGCAACTAGCCTTGCCTTGTTTCTGACTACATCTCCTTTCTCATTCAGCTTGTTTCTGAATACCCATTTTGTTCCAATTACATGGACACTCTCAGGCTTCTTCACTAAGCTCCAAACATCGTTCTTGGAGAATTGATTCAATTCTTCTTCCATAGCCAGAATCCAATCCTTGTCCTGAAGAGCTTCATCTATGGACTTGGGTTCAATTAAGGACACCAATCCTTTCAGACTAAGCAAGGTCTCTTCAGAGGGTCTGAAGGCTGATCTGGTTCTGACTGGTTCGTCTTTGTTGCCCAGAATCAATTCCTTAGGGTGAGTTGCAGTGATTCTGCTCTTCTTCAGAGTTTGTGAATCAGAGGGACCAGCTTCTTCCTCTGGTTCATCTTCCTCTGGCTCAGCTTCCTCTGGAGCTTTGCCTTTGTCAGAAACATTAATGCTTAAATCTGCAAACTTCTCAACTAGCTTTGACTGGTCAGAGTCAAGCTTATCGTCAAATCTAACATGAATAGATTCTTCAATAGTCTTAGCATCAGTATTATAAAATCTAAAACCTTTAGATCTCTCAGAATAACCAAGTAATAGACACTTAGAAGACTTAGCATCAAATTTATGCAATCTATCCTTAGTATTGAGAACATAACAAACACAGCCAAAAGGATGAAAATAAGAAATGTTGGGTTTTATGTTCTTCCACAATTCATAGGGAGTCTATGTTCATCAACCCTAAGAGGGTTTTTAGCAACTTTAGCAGGTAAAGGATCAGGCAATATGGTACCAGAGGGAACAAAGCATTCATACAAGGATTTAGCTTTAGACACAGAGGGCTCATTTCTAATTGGTTTAGAATAGCCAATGCCATGCATTCCATTTCTGCTTACGCCATAGATCATTGAAGCCATTAAGCTTCTATCCACGCTTTTAGCTAGGAATCTTTGAAAAGACTTTTCATACTTAGACTCATTTCTACAATCAGAGGCATCACAAGCAACAATTTCTTCTAACTTAGCAATCTGGTTCTTAAGCACAGAGTTAGAATTGATCAAAGCATGATTATCATTTTTCAAATCAGAAATAATTTTCTCATGTTCAGAAGGAGTCTTGGAAACAGCAGATAAGTCCTTTTTCAGCTTCTTATGCTTAGACAATAAGGAGTTATACTTATCCATGATATCAGACAATGCATGTTTCAGTTCAGAGGTAGAGAAAGAAGCGAATACCTCATTTTCATCATCTGAGTTAGGATCTCCTTCTGATTCTGAGTCAGAGTCAACAGCTCCCTTTGACTCTGCTTCTTTGTGTAAGACCCGAGATTTTAAGCTTAGGATCAGTGGAAGAGATTTCCATTTACGATTAGGGTTGATGTATTGTGAAGGGAAACCTGAACTAGAGTTTACCAAATGAAATAAATTTATGAAGGAGAAAGTTCAGGAAAAGTCAAAGGATTACATCATGATCGATAAAAGTTATAGTACGATCGTTATACGCTTAACCTATGTCAGAAACCCTAGTATATAGCTAATTTTCACTTTTAGGCACGATGGAAGTTAATTCCAAAAATCTTCAGAGAAATGTTAGAACTTCTCTTTTTCCATATATCACAATCGTTTCAAGGCGAAACTCTAGGATCTACGAACGTCCGATTCCAATCATCGGAAGTTTGCCGAAACCGAATCCCTGGTATTTCAAAACCCTAGAATCACCCGACTATGGGGACTTTTTCTATTCAGAGCTTCAAATGAATATTCTACACGCGTACACCCATTTCTCTTGATGATTTCAATCTTTCTTCCGAAGGAAGTTTTCCATTCCGACATTCGATGCAAAAAGCAACTTATCGGGTAAAATAGTTTTATACCGACTATGCTTTAGTTGCCAAAAATACAAAGAGACCTCATTTTAGTTTTGGAATTCTTTCACCAAAACATATCTATTAATTCACGGAGTATGACGCCGGAAAAATTAGATTCGCGAAACTTTCATTTTCCCGCGAATTTCCAACCTTTATATATAGCAAAGAAAGGAAGAAAAACTCAAATTTTCCTCCATTTTCTTCATCAAGGCCGCGAGTTCTACAAGGGAGGGAGAAGAGAAGATTTTCTTCATCGTTTGCTTGATCGTCGATCAATCAGTTGCTACTTCAAGGCTTCGAGGTATAGTCGCTAATCCTTACCTCTGATCGCTTTTTCCATAGCTTTTCTGTAGAGTTTTCTGAGCTGATAGTTTATGGGTTTTTGCAAAACTATCCTGAATCTTTCATTTCTGATTCTAAACCTCTTCTTTATGTGCCCAAGATCACTTCTGCCGGATTAGATTTTCCGTTATGTCGCCGGAATTCCGCCGGAATCAATTTTAGCCTAAAATACCCATTTTTGGAGTTTTTGGAGTAAAGCTTCAACCTTTAGGCTGAAAACTATCGCCTTAGCTTAGTGCTAGTAGGATTAGTTGTCATAAACGACGTTGGTAACGTCCCTGCAAAATTTGGTTTTTGGGATTTCAGTGTTGAAATTTCTAAGTTAAAAATCATGACCAAAATACCCCTGCGACAGTTTTTGATCCGATAATTTTTCCGAGTTCAGAATACCCTTAGTTACGGCTTATGATAGCATAGGAACCAAGTTTGATCGAAGAAAAATCGAGCCCCACAATTACCAAAAGTGGCCGAGCCCTATAGGGGAGGAGGAGGAAAATTTCCTTTTCCGAAAACTTGTCTTTTCGCGCTAGATTATCGTACCTTAGGGTATAGATTACTTCGAGTAACCTTAGGAAGTATCGATAGCTTAGTTTTCGATAGATTCTGATAGTATTTCTGTGGTTTTGCTCTAAAGGTGATTTTGAGGAATTCCCAGAGGAGCAAGCCTTTGATTGTGAACAAGAGTTAGGAGATCGTCCTGGAGAATCTGCAGGTGAGGGCTTCTCACTGAATCTCTAGTTAATGCCTAGGGTCGATGTTTCGACATTGTTTACTGTTTATGCACTGGATTGTGTGTGATTGGAAAATGTTTTCTGAGGCTTCGGCTGACAATGTAGATGATTCATCTACTGAATGTTTTTGAGATTGTCTTACATGCTATGTGCTATGTGGGTAATCTAGGATGTGTGGTGCATGCTTTATATGCTAAGTGCTAAGTGTTTATGATGCGATTTATTGATATATGACATGTTGTTTGATTGTGATGATTTAAATATGCTCTGTACTGGAATCTGAGATTCTGAATGGTGAGAATAGCGGGCAGGTCATGCCGATTTTATTTTGAGAGTTTTGAGAAAGTTTGATAGGACGAACGAGGTTCGGGCCTTAATTTTGTTTATTGGATCGAGACATCCTCTGGAAGCGACTTGGGATTGGGAGATCCTGAAAATGTATAAGACTTGCGATAAGACAAAATGGAATCTATTTTATAAAGAAAATTCATAAGACCTTAAATAACCTCAAAATCTTTAAGTAATGATAACAACCTCGAAGGAAGGCATTGGAAGTCAAATCATAGTTTTGGAAAAACGAGGAGTGTCGTCGGATCCAAGTGTAGCGTTTGTTGTTGTGTTGTTGGAGCAGCGTTTGTTGTCGTGCTGTTGGAGCAGCGTTTGTTGTTGTGCTGTTGGAGCAGCGTTTGTTTGTTGTGCTGTTGGAGCAGCGGTTGTTGTTGTGCTGTTGGAGCAGCGTTTGTTGTTGTGCTGTTGGAGCAGCTATGTGTTGTTGTGAAGTGTGTCTTTTGTCGCAGAATCGACTTTACCTTAGGGTAAGCTTTTAGAGACATTAATTTAGCTAGAACACGTGGCGACGTGTCGAGTGAGATCGGAGACGTTGATTGACTAATCATCTTGCATTCATGCAACATTAATGAGGTATTAACACAGGACGTACTCTGGACCTCGTCGGTTTCCAAAATGGTCATAAGACCCGGAATGCCGTGGTAGAGCGTTTGTAGACGTCTCTTGTAGCAGACCGAAATGGCAGACCTACGGGTTTACTGCTGATCTGGCTAACTTTGTGTGGTGTAAGAGGCACGCGGGCCGAAATGGTTCCACCGTGGCTGGTGTTAGGGCTGATCCGTTTGATGTCCATCCCTTTCCGGAATGCATGTGGTTAACTGGGTTAACCTGCATATCATTTCATGCAACATGCATACTGACTTAGTGATGAGTGTGTTTGATACTTGTTAATTCTATTTGAGGCATGTTACCTGTGATTTATCGTCGTTTATATTCATCATGAGATATGCAACCCTAGGATGTTATCCCTAGCTAAAAGCCTAAGTGGCTATCCTATTATCTGTATCTATCCTTGCTATTATTTACATAATTCTTTGGAGTTGACCCTCGCGTCTTCTGTGTGTGCTTTGGCGAACAAACGCCCTTTGTCAGATGTCTTTGGCGGACTAGTTCACGACGGTTCACCCTTCGGGGGAAACTAGAGTTGGGATGCTGGAACAGGAGCGCATCGCGATAGCGAGCGGAGGACGGAGGATGTACCTAGACTTAGTCGTTCTGGATTCAGATTCGGACGACGATCACGCTAGCATGTAGGATTGAGTGTTAGTGTGAGCTCCTCGAGATGGGATTAGTGTAGGAGTAGAGTCTTAGCTCTGAACATCATTTGTTTCATTCGGGACAGGGTAGTTTCCCACCTATAGCTTTTGTGTGGTTTCGTTACGGGAATCACAGAGAGTTTGTTGGACTTAGGAAGTCTTGTTTCAGGCCGATGGGCCAGCTTATTCTCATTTTGAGGGATAGTGTTGCGGACACTTAACCTTTTCTTTTGGTTTGTACTTTTGCCTGCGGGCGCTACTCTTCTATTACCCGTCACTGGAGGTTTACTCGTGACGAGGTTGCTACTTACAGCGGGGGCTGTTATATATTTTGTATATTAGTTTTATTGCTTTTCGCATTTGGGTTTTATTTATTTCAATCTTGTCTTAGTTATTATCAAAAAAAAAAAAATATTCACGTTTTTCCGCATTAAGTTTACTTTTGGTTACTAAAGTGACGCCACCGAAATCGGGGTGTTACATTGTGGTATCAGAGCACGGTCGAGTCTTTCGGGAGTTGTTGGGGAATAGGTCTTCTGTGCTAGGTTGTGTGACTCTGCAAAGAGTGAAAATTGATTGTCTGCAAGCGATTTTTCGCTTAAAAATTGATTGAAGTTATTGCTTAATCATATTGTATAGTTATACTAGATGCTATCTTATGATGAGTACTAACTGTTTGTTTAACTTAACAGAACATGGTGAATACTAATCAGCTAGCTGAGATGATGGCCACTATGGCCCAAGCTGTGACAGCGCAGGCGAATGACAATGCGATGAGGCGTGCTGCTGAGGAGGCACGTGATCAGCATCAGCGCCAGAGGGAAGTAACTCTGGACCAGAACAAAGGCCTGAATGACTTCAGGAGGTGTAACACCCCGATTTCCAGGTGTCACTTTAGTAACCAAAAATAAACTTTACGCGGAAAACAGGTAATTTTTTTTTCGTTTTCTTTCCTTTAAATCAAAACGATAAGAAAGTAAAGACAAAACCCAACTACTAAACTAACAGATATACAACATATATACATGTACAGCCTCAGCTGCACTCCATGTCACGCGCACTCGCAGTGACTCCAAAGCAGTGTGCCCGTAGGCAAATATATACAGACCCAGAAGTGTAAGTGAGAAAATTATAATTACAAACCACTAGGAGAAAGTCGGCCTCAATATGGCCTAAGCAAAGACCCCTATGGTCCAACTGACTCACTGTGATCCCTCAGTAAGAGAACCACACGAAAAGTCATGCGTCGGAAACCTACCCGATCCCAAAAGCAAAACGAATCAGAGCTCTACACAAAACATGACGCCTGCCCAAACCTAACCTCCCAGTGCCAAACCCACAACGATCTGAAGTCGGCAAGTTGAAGCTCAACTCCATGCGCCATAGAACTCCTTTCGTCAGACGTCCACGCTCGTCAGTCCGGTCCTCCATGACCCTTCCCCGATACGTCGCCCGGTGACCAGCAACATCGATCCCCCAAGCGGTGAGGCATCCCGATCCTGCAGCTCATATCTGATCCCCCCCCGAGGGAGAGACCACCGAGAACCAGTCGGCCATCGACATCTGGCAGCAGGCCGACCGCCCAAACACAAACATACAAACAAAGCCAAGGCGCTAGGGTCAACTCACAGCAATAAGTACATATACACTCAACATGTGACAGGGTATATATATAAGTTGTTATATAAGCATATAAGTAATCCTAGCATGTTATGGCTCTAACATTGCTTCAATAAACAAACAACACACAGTCTCAGTCAGCATGAATGTATGCGTGAAATGCACAATATGAATCCGGATTTGTGACGCGTTCCCGTTCGCCACAAGTGAAGCATTCCCGTTCTTCACTATGGATGGACCATTCCCGTTATCCATCCTGGATGAAATCCATCCTGGATGAACCATTCCCGTTATTCATCCTTGGTGAACCATTCCCGTTATTCACCATATGATGAACCATTCCCGTTATTCATCATTTATGCAAGGTGAACCATTCCCGTTATTCACCATGATATGCACAGGTGAACCATTCCCGTTATTCACCCGATTGAATGCAACGTGGTTAGCCAAACAACGAATCGCCCTTACCACGAAAGTGTTTAGCTCACAACCCAATCTCAACAAACCCATGAGTTAGTGTCGGTCAATACAACACAACTCGGAGTAAGTGTCGGTCAATACAACACAGCTCCACCAACAAGAATACACAAGGGTATAGTGTCGGTCAATACAACACAGCCCAAACAACAAGAGCGCTAAGTGTCAGTCAATACAACACCGCTCCAACAACAAGAGAACCCAAGGGATTAGTGTCGGTCAATACAACACAACCCCATCAACAAGAGTACGTAAAGTACTCGGTGACTTTCAATCATCACCATAGCTCACCTTAGTGGCTTTCCCCAATTCCAATAACTCACAACAAAGGTCGACTTTTACCCGTCTTTCGTAAATATTTTCCCCTTCAGTTTTCCTATACTTAAACGTTAATAAAAATGATTTCAATTCAGATTAGTCAGGTTATGAGTTTATTTCTCAAAATCTAGGTTTCCCAAGTCTTTAGTTTTCGAAATTCTAATCCTTCTACGTTTTCCGAAAACCAACCACCCAAAAGAAGTTTCCCGGGGAAAGTCTAAGTAAACCAACAAATACCAACCAGGCTAGGTCTCAAACCCCTCATTTGGACTTGCCTAGGGTTGCTCATCCAACCCAAAATATCAAAGATCACCAGATCAATGAATCTCCACTCCGAAGTCGCGTCAAAACGCTCAATTCAACACAACATCACATCATAAGTTATGAAAACATTCATAACAATAAACCATCATCATAATCAATATCATAGCAAAGCATAAGTTGAATTTATCGATGCCTATCATGCAATCATAGCTAATATATATGTAAGTTGCCCTAACCTCGAGCTGTTCCAGCTTCGCAAACAAAGTTCTCCTCAAACAAGTGCTCTGAGTCTTCCAAAGTTCCCTCAACTGAACCTCGGAGAAAAACAAAGCAGAATCCAAACAAAATCGATTAGTTCGATCGCAAAACAATACATAAACGATAGACAAAGCATTAAAGCTTCAGAATAGGACAATCAGGTACGAAAAGACAAGTTTTCGAAACCGAAAAACTCCCCCCTAAAGGAAATAGTCCACGGCCTCAAAGGAAAAAGGGCTTCGGCTCTTTTTCTTTGATCAAATCAATTCACAAGGTAGTTTTAGGATAAAACTAAGGCAAAGAAACTGTCGGAACAATTTTCGGACAATCGGGTCGAAATACGACTATCCAGGGGCATTTTGGTCCAAAATAAAGGCTCAAAACTTCAAAGTTATCAGTTCTGAAAACAAATTTGACAGCAATGATCCTCATGACATCCGTGACAACAAATCCTAAAGGCACGAAGTCAGATTAAGTCTTTTCGACAATAAAGTTTCGAAATGTGAGACAAAAAGGGTTTTGAAACAGTTTTTCAGATCCTGGACAACTGGATCACAATCAGCGTTTACTGACAGAGGTTTTAGACTCAGGGGAACGTAAGGAACATAACCCAACCAAGAAATCGAAGAAATCGGACCATTTTAGAAAAAACTCAAAACTGTGAGCACAGAAACGACTTCAGAAACGCAACAGAAACAACAATCAGAGGTAGGTATCGTGTTAGTTACCTCGATACCTAGAAGTAGGGACGAACTGCACAAGATTGGTCAAGTTTTCGCGAAAATCTCCTCCCCCCTTGCTCTCCACGAAATTCAGCCACAAAAGGAAGAAAATGAAGGAATTTTTGCTTTTTGAGCTATTTATAGGCAGGCGAAATCGCGGGAAAATGAAAATTTCGCGATTCCGATTTTTGCAGCACGATCACCGTGGAATTCTAAGAGAGATTCTGGCGTCAGAATTCTAGAACTCAAAACAAATATCTAAGATTTGGGAAAAACGATATCCAAAACGCCAAAAGCGGTGTAAGTTAGTCTGTCCCGAAAAACTACTTTTTGCTGTGATGCTCAGACGACAAAACTTTGTACTGAAGAAAGATTGGAAATGTCGAAACAAGTCTGGCTACGCGGACGGAATCTTCTTTAGAAGTCCCGAATAGAAAAAAGTCTTCATCCATCGCTCAAAACTAGGGTTTCGAAGCAAAGAAATTAGAGTCGTCGAGATTCCGGAAAGTGAAACCTATCGTGCATACAGTCCAGAGTTCCGAAATGAAACGCTGGTCGATGGAAAAATAAAGAGAATCTTTAAATTTTCCGAGAGTTCGAAATCTCTCTCAAAACTTTGCTTTAAGAGCGAAATAGCCTATTCTGGACACGCTCGCCATAAGGCAGGTGTGCAGACGACTCGCACTAACTCCGAAAACAACTACGCAACATTCCTCAAGCAATTCCTGAACTTTCTTCTTCATTAATCTTTCTCAAATGTCAAACTCCTGTCACGCTTACACTGATTCTACGTGTGAGTCGGAAACTTAACTTGTTCAGAAAATCCAGGTCTTACAGGAGGCAAAACCCACCCAAGTTCTCTGGTGGTACTGATCCAGACAAAGCGGACCTCTAGATTCAGGAGATAGAGAAGATATTTGGCGTACTGCAAACTGCTGAGATTGCCAAGTTGGGTATGGCAACTTATTTACTGCTCGGTGACGCTGAGTACTGGTGGAAGGGCACCAGGGGAATTATGGAAGCTAACCATGAAGAGATCAACTGGAACTCTTTCCGGACCGCATTCTTGGAAAAGTACTTTCCAACAAGTGCTCGGGATGAGCGGGAGTCACAATTTCTGACACTCCGTCAGGGAGGTATGTCAGTACCGGAATTTGCTTCGAAGCTGGAATCTTTGGCGAAGCATTTTCAATTCTTTCATGATCACGTGAACGAGCGCTACATGTGCAAGCGCTTTGTTAATGGATTGAGGCCTGATATTGAGGACTCAGTGAGGCCACTGGGAATCATGCGATTCCAATCTTTGGTTGAGAAAGCCACGGAGGTGGAACTGATGAAGAACCGGAGGCTGAACCGGGCTGGAACTGGAGGGCCGATGAGATCAGGTTCTCAAAATTTTCAGGACAAAGGGAAATTTCAGAGCGGGAGGCCATATCAGCGTCCTGCTGAAAAAGGGTTTACTTCAGGACCTTACAGACCCATGACGGGTACTACTGGTGGTTCTGGAGATCGGACTTTGAACAGGGAGATGACCTGTTTCAGATGTGGGAAGCCAGGGCACTATGCTAGTGCTTGTCCCGACACGAGGTCCAAATGCTACAATTGTAACAAAATGGGGCACACTGCCGATCAGTGCAGAGCACCCAAGACGGAGCCAACCGTGAACACTGCTCGTGGAAAGCGTCCTGCGGCTAAAGCAAGAGTTTTCACCATGGACGGTGAGAGAGCTGAGGGGTTTGTCAGAGGAGAGCGCAAGAACGATGGTAACTTTCTAACCATTCTTTCTCATTCTAGTATAATATGTTCCATTTTCTTGTAGAGTGTGCAAACACACCTATCTTACGTATATGGTTTACGCTTTGACCTTATAGTTACTACGCCTATTATGACTTTACTTTACTGTTACTCGTATTTTAGCTATAGAAGTTATACAAGGTTTAGAATGACACGCTAAGCCTAGAAAGTAGTCTTCTACCGATGCGTTTAAAAGGAAGCTAGAAGCTGAAGAATGAATTTCATAGAGATTCATTATGGATAGTATACGTATGATGTCGAGGGTGTGTAGTTCCGTAGCGACATCATTGAAGATTTAACGTCAGGGTATTTGCGACCAGTGGATGATAGGAACTCATTGACTGTTCCAGTGGGCTTTTTCTAGATTTTCACCTTCGATGTATTAGGCCTGATCAACTTAATATTGAGGGGGTGATTTTCGGAATCACAGCTGGATATGGACTTTGATAGAAGGATGTGTAAGATGAATTTGAATTGATCGAGGATTAGTCGGATTTGGGAGGAAAGTTCGTGTTAAGTAATTGATTTTCTTTGGGAAGGAGTTGTCGTTGTAAGAGATGAATATTCTTTTAGGAAATGTTGGAGAGCTATAGAGCATCAGAGATCCAAACTTGGAAAAGGTTTAGGTTTAAATCTATTAATTCTTGTCATAAGTGTATAGGACTTGAAGTTTGTCATAATTTGATTGGGAGATTAAGAAGTTTATCGACAAGATGGTAATCAAGTTACAAGAAGGAAAGTGTTAGTATTAAGATGAATACTTGAAGTTATCATAGTTGGACAAGCTACTCAGAGTCTAATAGTGAACGGTGTAACACCCCGATTTCGGTGGCGTCACTTTAGTAACCAAAAAGAAACTTAATGCGGAAAAACGTGAATATTATTTTTGATAATAACTAGACAAGACTGAATTAAATAAACGCAATTGCGAAAGACAACAGAACTAATATGCAATATATAATACAGCCCCCGCTGTAAGTAACTAACCACGTCACGAGTAAACCTCCAGTGACGGAAAAGAGAAAGTGTAGCGCCCGTAGGCAATATATACAAACCAAATGAAAAGGGTGAAGTGTCCGCAACACCATCCCTCAAAACTTAGAATGAGCTGGCCCATCGGCTTGAAACAAGACCTCCTAAGTCAAACCAACTCTCTGTGATTCCCGTAAGGAAACCACACAAAAAGCTATCGGCGGGAAACTACCCTGTTCCCAAAGAAAACAAATGATGTTCAGAGCTAAGACTCTACTCCTACACTAATCCCATCTCGAGGAGCTCACACTAACACTCAATCCTACATGCTAGCATGATCATCGTCCGAATTCGAAATCCAGAACGACCTAGTCTATGTACACCATCCGTCCTCCTCTCGCTGCCGCGATGCGCTCCTGTTCCAGCATCTCAACCCTAGTTCCCCCCGAAGGGTGAACCGTCGTGAACCAGCCCGCTAAAGACATCTGACAATGGGCGTTTGTCCGCCAAAGCACACACAGAAGACGCGAGGGTCAACTCCAAAGAATTATGTAAATAATAGCACCGATAGATACAGATAATAGAATAGCCACATAGGCTTATAACTAGGGATAACATCCTAGGGTTGCACATTCCATAATGAACATAACAGCAATAATAACAATTAACATGTTCCAAATAGGATTAACAAATAACAATCACATTCGACAACTAAATTAGTATGCATGTTGCATGATATGCAATGCAGGTTAACCCAGTCAACCAATATGCATTCCGGAACGGATGGACATCAACGGATCAGCCCTAGCACCAGCCACGGTGGGACCATTTCGGCCCGCGTGCCTTTTACTCCAACAACAGCGGTAGTCAGATCAGCCGTAACCCGTAGGTCTGCCATTTCGGTCTGCTACAAGAGACGTCTACAAACGCTCTTACACGGCATTCCGGGTCTTATGACCATTTTGGAAACCGACGAGGTCCAGAGTACGTCCTGTGTTAATACCTCATTAATGTTGCATGAATGCAGGATGATTAGTCAAACAACGTCTCCGATCTCACTCGACACGTCGCCACGTGTTCTAGGTAAATTAAAGTCTCTAAAAGCTTACCCTAAGGTAAAGTCGATTCTGCGACAAAAGACACACTTCACAACAACACATAACTCATGATGATCTCCAAATCATCCGACTCATCTCAATCCGATGGTAAAAACTGCTCAACGAGCAAGAGTATCACATACTCGGAAACTATCAATTTCCTGGACTTATCCCCAGGATAGCCCAACAACATATAGCTGCTCCAACAGCACAAGAGCATCAACATACTCAACACAGCTGCTCCAACAGCACAAGAACCATAGCTGCTCCAACAGCACAACAACATCTACATACTCAAAATCTCTCAACTTTCTCAACGCTGGGATCCGACGACACTTCTCGTTTTCCAAAACTAAGATTTGACTTCCAACGCCTTCCTTCGAGATTGTTATCATTACGTAAAGATTTAGAGGTTATTTAAGGTCTTATGAGTTTTCCTTATAAAATAGATTCCCTTTTGTCTTATCGCAAATCTTATACATTTTCAGGATCTCCCAATCCCAAATCACTTCCAGAGAATGTCTCGATCCACTAAACAAAAACAAGGCCCGAACCTCGTTCGTCCCATCAAGCTTTCTCAAAACTCTCAAAATAAAATCGGCATGACCTGCCCGCAATTCTCACTATACAGAATCTCAGATTTCATTGCAAAAGCATAATTAACTCAGCACAATCATTCAACATGTCATATATCAGCATATTAAGCAATAACCACATAGCACTTAGCATATAAGGCATGCATCACACATCCTATATTACCCACATAGCACATAGCATGTAAGTCAATCTCAAAAACATAGTAGTAGATGCATCATCTACATTGTCAGCCGAAGCCTCAGAAAACATTTTTCCAATCAAACACAAACAAGTGCATAAACAGTAAACAATGTCGAAAGCATCGACCCTAAGCATTAACTAGAGATTCAGTGAGAAGCCCTCACCTGTAGATTCTCCAGGGTGAACTTCAAACTCTTCCTCACAACCAACGCCTTGCTCCTCTGGGAATTCCTCAAAATCACCTTTAGAGCAAAACCACAGAAATACTATCAGAATCTATCGAAAACTAAGCTATCGATACTTACTAAGGTTACTCGAAGTAGTTCATACTCCGAGGTACGATAATCTAGCGCGAAAGGACAAGTTTTCGGAAAAGGAAATTTTCCTTCTCCCCCCTCTATAGGCTCGGCCATTTTAGGTAATTAGGGGACTCGATTTTTCTTCGATCAAACTTGGTTCCTATGCTATCATTAGCCGTAACTAAGGGTATTCTAAACTCGGAAAAATTATCGGATCAAAAACTGTCGCAGGGGTATTTTGGTCATTATTTTTAGCTCAGAAATTCAAAACTGAAATTTCAAAAAGCAAATTGGATGGGGACGTCACCAAAGACGTTTATGACAACTAATCCTACTAGCACTAAGCTAAGGCGATAGTTTTCAGCCCAAAGGACGAAGCTTTGCCCCAAAATGGGTATTTTCACCAGAATTGAAACTCGACGGTAGTTTTTCGAGAATCGGCGGAGTATTATTAGCTAAACATACTCAGAAGAATGTAGGGAAGATGTTTAGAATCAAAAATGAGATATTCAGGATAGTTTTGCAAAAACCTCAAAACTATGAGCACAGAAATACCTAGAGAAAAGCTATGGAAAAAGCGATCAGAGGTAAGGAAAAGCATCAGTACCTCGAGGCCTACGCGTAGCAACGAACGGAACGACGATCGGTCAAGAATTGGCAAAATCACTTTTCTTCCTTTTCCTCCTCTTGAAGCTTCGGCCGTGTGTGTGTTGTGATTTTTTTGTTGTTTTTTTCTTTTTTCTTTCATATACTATATATAGGAAATGGAAAATGCGGAAAAATGAGAATTTCGCGATTCCGATTTTTCCTACTGATTCCAACGTATATTAGACACGATATTCTTCCCGCTGAATCTTCTAATTCTCCAAAGAAATATCAGTATGATTTTTGGTTTTCGAGGCTTGTTTTTAATGTGTACCGGCTTAAAATGCACTTTATGCACTTTATGATTTTGACCTCGGATGCAGAAACTTCCTTCTGAAGAAAGATCTGGAACGTCAATTAGAGTGGGCATTCGCGGATGAAATCTTTATTTGATGCTCCGAATATAAAAAGTCTTCATCGTCCGTTGATTTTAGGGTTTCTGAACTATCAGTGATTCGGTTTCGGCAAACTTCCGATGATTGGAATCGGACGTTCGTAGATCCTAGAGTTTCGCCTCGAAACGATTGTTATATATCGAAAAAGAGAAGTTCTAACATTTCTCTGAAGATTTTTGGACTCAATTCCTACAGTGTTCCAAGGGTGGAACATAGTTTGATTTTCTAAGGTTCTTGTCCTAGGTTTTAAAGCGAATATTAGTCGTGCTATAACTTAAATCGACTTCGATACAATCCTATGACTTTTCCTGAACTCCCTCCTTCATAATTTATTCCATTTAGTAAACTCTTGTTCAGGTTTTCCTTTCACGATACATCAACCCTAATCGTGAATAGGAAGTTTATTCACTTAGCATAAGCTTAAAACTTGGGTCTTACATTACTACCCTCCAAAAAGAAAGTTTCGTCCTCGAAACTTGGGTTCAGCAAAAGTTCTGAATATTGTCCCTTGATCTTCTCATCTAACTCCCATATAGCACCGTCCGTGTCCTTGTTCCAAATAACTTTCACTAAAACACTCTGCTTTCTCCTCGATTGTTTCACTCTTCTGGCCCCAATGTTGACCGACGACGTCTCAAAAGACATATCATCTTCCAATTCTATGTTGTCCGGTTCGACCACTTGCGTCGGGTCTCCGTTGGAAATAATATTTGCTGGCATTCGTGCAATCGCACAACCTTAACCACTTGTTCCTTTTCTTTTGTTCGTCCAAAATGCTGATTAGAAGCTCGGTACTTCTCCATGTTCCGGAGTGAATGCTCAACTGGTCCTGGTGATGTTCACTCATGATCCAAAACTCAACTCGGTCGCTTGTTAACTCCTAGATGAATCATTCCTTTGAAATCTATTAGTCCATTAACGTCACTTCCAACTTCGGAATTATCCTCATTCGCACCATGAAGTCAAACTTCTACTTAGTCACCGTTCAAATTACAACTCGACTTGAGTTTTAATACTTCGTGCATGACAAGACTCATCCCCTTAATCATCAATTCATCGACCACTCATAAGCTAATCATCCTCTTAATATCCAACAATCCATTATTGTCGTCTCCGTCCTCAAAATCTGCCTCACCCAAACCAATTTAGGCTTACTGAAATCCCTAACACTTCGGATAAATCGAGATTTATCCTCGAGAAGATCCAATCATAACTATACCTCAAGTATTCATCTTGATACGAACACTTCCCTTTCTGTAATTTGTCCATCCTCCAATCATTCCAATACTTAGTCTCTCGATCAAAACTTGACAAGACTTCATGTCTCACGCGTTCGTGATCAAATCGATTGATCTAAAATCTAAGCCTTCACTAAGTTTGGACCTCTAATATGCTTTAACTCTCCAACATTTCTTAAATGAATATTCATTTCTTAATACGAACACTCATTCCCCAAAGGAAATCAATTACTTAACACGAACTTTCCTCCCGAATCCGACTAATCCTCGACCAATTCAAATTCATCTTACACATCCTTCTATCAAAGTCCATCGCCAGTTGTGATTCCCAATATCACCCCCTCAATATTAAATTGATCAGGCCTAATACATCGAAGGTGAAAATCTAGAAAAACCCACTGGAACAGTCAATGAGTTCCTATCATCGAGCAGTCACAACAATCCCGATATTAAATCTTCAACGATGCCGCTACGGAACTACACACCCTCAATATAGTACGTATACTACCCAGCAGGAATCTCTATGAGATTCATTCTTCAGCTTCTAGCTTCCTTTTAAACGCATCGGTGGAAGACTACTGTCTAGGCCTAGTGTGTTATTCTAAACCTCGTGTACTTCTATAGTTTAAACACGAGCAACAGTCAAATAAAGTCTTAATAGGTGTAATAACTATAAGGTCAAAGCTTAAACAATATAAGTAAGATAGGTGTGTTGCATGCGCTACGAGAGTAATGGAGCGCATTATACTAAAATGAGAAAGAATGGTTAGAAGGTTACCGTCGTTCTTGCGCTCTCCTCTGGCTAACTTTTCCGATCCTTCTCCGTCCATGATATAAACTCTTCCCCTGGTAGTGAGGCGCTTTCCCCTTGCAGTGTTAACAGATGGCTCCCTCTTGGGCGCCTTACAATCCACAGCTAGATGTCCCACTCGGTTGCAATTAAAGCATCTTGGTCCATTCGCTGGGCACTTGTCAGCGAAATGTCCAGTCTTCCCACACCTGAAACATGTCACATCTGTGTTGCCGACTCGATTCCCTGCACCTCCAGTAGCAATGGTCATCGGTTTGTACTGTCCTAGGGTATATCCTTCCCCCATTGGGCGCTGATAAGGCTTCTTCATCTGAAACTTTCCTTTTCCAAGGTTGTCTTGGGAGCTCGACCACATCGGTCCCCCAATTCCTGTTCTATTCATCCTTCTATTTTTTCATCAGCTCCACCTCTGTGGCCTTCTCCACCAAAGCTTGAAATCGCATAATCCCCAATGGCCTCACTGAATCCTCGATGTCTGCTCTCAGCCCATTCAGAAACCGCTTACACATGTAGCGTTCATCAACATGGTTGTTGAAAAACTGGAAGTGCTTAGCCAATGATTCCAGCTTGGAAGCATACTCAGGTACGGTCATGCTCCCTTGACAAAGGGTCAGAAATTGTGCCTCCCGCTCGTCTCGAGCGCTAGTTGGAAAGTACTTCTCTAGAAATGCAGCACGGAAAGAGTTCCAATTCACTTCTTCATGGTTAGCTCCCATAATTCCTCTGGTACCCCTGCACCAGTACTCAGCATCGCCCAACAGCAGATAAGTTGCCAGGCCCACCTTAGCCCCTTTAGCAGTCTGCAGTACTTCGAAAATCTTCTCAATTTCTTGGATCCACAGATCCGCATTGTCCGGGTCAGTCCCACCCGTGAACTTGGGTGGATCCTGCCTTCTGAAATCATTCAGTCCCCTGTTCTGGTCCAGGGCTGCTTCTCTCTGGAGCCGGTGTAGCTCGCGTGTATCTTCAGTAGCACGCCTATGTGCATTGTCATTCGTCTGTACAGTCATTGCTTGGACCAAAGTGGCCACCATCTCAGCAAGTTGGTTAGAGTTCACCATGTTCTCTAGTTAAACAAACAGTTAGTACTAATCATAAGATAGCATTTAGCATGACTATACAATATGATTAAGCAATAACTTCAATCAATTCTAAGCGAAAAATCGCTTGCAGACAATCAATTTTCACTCTTTGCAGAGTCACACAACCTAGCACAGAAGACCTATTCCCCAAAGACTCCCGAAAGACTCGACAAGCTCTGATACCACAATGTAACACCCCGATTTCGGTGGCGTCACTTTAGTAACCAAAAAGAAACTTAATGCGGAAAAACGTGAATATTATTTTTGATAATAACTAGACAAGACTGAATTAAATAAACGCAATTGCGAAAGACAACAGAACTAATATGCAATATATAATACAGCCCCCGCTGTAAGTAACTAACCACGTCACGAGTAAACCTCCAGTGACGGAAAAGAGAAAGTGTAGCGCCCGTAGGCAATATATACAAACCAAATGAAAAGGGTGAAGTGTCCGCAACACCATCCCTCAAAACTGAGAATGAGCTGGCCCATCGGCTTGAAACAAGACCTCCTAAGTCCAACCAACTCTCTGTGATTCCCGTAAGGAAACCACACAAAAAGCTATCGGCGGGAAACTACCCTGTTCCCAAAGAAAACAAATGATGTTCAGAGCTAAGACTCTACTCCTACACTAATCCCATCTCGAGGAGCTCACACTAACACTCAATCCTACATGCTAGCATGATCGTCGTTCGAATTCGAAATCCAGAACGACCTAGTCTATGTACACCATCCGTCCTCCTCTCGCTGCCGCGATGCGCTCCTGTTCCAGCATCTCAACCCTAGTTCCCCCCGAAGGGTGAACCGTCGTGAACCAGCCCGCCAAAGACATCTGACAATGGGCGTTTGTCCGCCAAAGCACACACAGAAGACGCGAGGGTCAACTCCAAAGAATTATGTAAATAATAGCACCGATAGATACAGATAATAGAATAGCCACATAGGCTTATAACTAGGGATAACATCCTAGGGTTGCACATTCCATAATGAACATAACAGCAATAATAACAATTAACATGTTCCAAATAGGATTAACAAATAACAATCACATTCGACAACTAAATTAGTATGCATGTTGCATGATATGCAATGCAGGTTAACCCAGTCAACCAATATGCATTCCGGAACGGATGGACATCAACGGATCAGCCCTAGCACCAGCCACGGTGGGACCATTTCGGCCCGCGTGCCTTTTACTCCAACAACAGCGGTAGTCAGATCAGCCGTAACCCGTAGGTCTGCCATTTCGGTCTGCTACAAGAGACGTCTACAAACGCTCTTACACGGCATTCCGGGTCTTATGACCATTTTGGAAACCGACGAGGTCCAGAGTACGTCCTGTGTTAATACCTCATTAATGTTGCATGAATGCAGGATGATTAGTCAAACAACGTCTCCGATCTCACTCGACACGTCGCCACGTGTTCTAGGTAAATTAAAGTCTCTAAAAGCTTACCCTAAGGTAAAGTCGATTCTGCGACAAAAGACACACTTCACAACAACACATAACTCATGATGATCTCCAAATCATCCGACTCATCTCAATCCGATGGTCAAAACTGCTCAACGAGCAAGAGTATCACATACTCGGAAACTATCATTTTCCGGGACTTATCCCCAGGATAGCCCAACAACATATAGCTGCTCCAACAGCACAAGAGCATCAACATACTCAACACAGCTGCTCCAACAGCACAAGAACCATAGCTGCTCCAACAGCACAACAAAATCTACATACTCAAAATCTCTCAACTTTCTCAACGCTGGGATCCGACGACACTTCTCGTTTTCCAAAACTAAGATTTGACTTCCAACGCCTTCCTTCGAGATTGTTATCATTACGTAAAGATTTAGAGGTTATTTAAGGTCTTATGAGTTTTCCTTATAAAATAGATTCCCTTTTGTCTTATCGCAAATCTTATACATTTTCAGGATCTCCCAATCCCAAATCACTTCCAGAGAATGTCTCGATCCACTAAACAAAAACAAGGCCCGAACCTCGTTCGTCCCATCAAGCTTTCTCAAAACTCTCAAAATAAAATCGGCATGACCTGCCCGCAATTCTCACTATACAGAATCTCAGATTTCATTGCAAAAGCATAATTAACTCAGCACAATCATTCAACATGTCATATATCAACATATTAAGCAATAACCACATAGCACTTAGCATATAAGGCATGCATCACACATCCTATATTACCCACATAGCACATAGCATGTAAGTCAATCTCAAAAACATAGTAGTAGATGCATCATCTACATTGTCAGCCGAAGCCTCAGAAAACATTTTCCAATCAAACACAAACAAGTGCATAAACAGTAAACAATGTCGAAAGCATCGACCCTAAGCATTAACTAGAGAATCAGTGAGAAGCCCTCACCTGTAGATTCTCCAGGGTGAACTTCAAACTCTTCCTCACAACCAACGCCTTGCTCCTCTGGGAATTCCTCAAAATCACCTTTAGAGCAAAACCACAGAAATACTATCAGAATCTATCGAAAACTAAGCTATCGATACTTACTAAGGTTACTCGAAGTAGTTCATACTCCGAGGTACGATAATCTAGCGCGAAAGGACAAGTTTTCGGAAAAGGAAATTTTCCTCCTCCCCCCTCTATAGGCTCGGCCATTTTAGGTAATTAGGGGACTCGATTTTTCTTCGATCAAACTTGGTTCCTATGCTATCATTAGCCGTAACTAAGGGTATTCTAAACTCGGAAAAATTATCGGATCAAAAATTGTCGCAGGGGTATTTTGGTCATTATTTTTAGCTCAGAAATTCAAAACTGAAATTTCAAAAAGCAAATTGGATGGGGACGTCACCAAAGACGTTTATGACAACTAATCCTACTAGCACTAAGCTAAGGCGATAGTTTTCAGCCCAAAGGACGAAGCTTTGCCCCAAAATGGGTATTTTCACCAGAATTGAAACTCGACGGTAGTTTTTCGAGAATCGGCGGAGTATTATTAGCTAAACATACTCAGAAGAATGTAGGGAAGATGTTTAGAATCAAAAATGAGATATTCAGGATAGTTTTGCAAAAACCTCAAAACTATGAGCACAGAAATACCTAGAGAAAAGCTATGGAAAAAGCGATCAGAGGTAAGGAAAAGCATCAGTACCTCGAGGCCTACGCGTAGCAACGAACGGAACGACGATCGGTCAAGAATTGGCAAAATCACTTTTCTTCCTTTTCCTCCTCTTGAAGCTTCGGCCGTGTGTGTGTTGTGATTTTTTTGTTGTTTTTTTCTTTTTTCTTTCATATACTATATATAGGAAATGGAAAATGCGGAAAAATGAGAATTTCGCGATTCCGATTTTTCCTACTGATTCCAACGTATATTAGACACGATATTCTTCCCGCTGAATCTTCTAATTCTCCAAAGAAATATCAGTATGATTTTTGGTTTTCGAGGCTTGTTTTTAATGTGTACCGGCTTAAAATGCACTTTATGCACTTTATGATTTTGACCTCGGATGCAGAAACTTCCTTCTGAAGAAAGATCTGGAACGTCAATTAGAGTGGGCGTTCGCGGATGAAATCTTTATTTGATGCTCCGAATATAAAAAGTCTTCATCGTCCGTTGATTTTAGGGTTTCTGAACTATCAGTGATTCTGTTTCGGCAAACTTCCGATGATTGGAATCGGACGTTCGTAGATCCTAGAGTTTCGCCTCGAAACGATTGTTATATATGGAAAAAGAGAAGTTCTAACATTTCTCTGAAGATTTTTGGACTAAATTCCTACAGTGTTCCAAGGGTGGAACATAGTTTGATTTTCTAAGGTTCTTGTCCTAGGTTTTAAAGCGAATATTAGTCGTGCTATAACTTAAATCGACTTCGATACAATCCTATGACTTTTCCTGAACTCCCTCCTTCATAATTTATTCCATTTAGTAAACTCTTGTTCAGGTTTTCCTTTCACGATACATCAACCCTAATCGTGAATAGGAAGTTTATTCACTTAGCATAAGCTTAAAACTTGGGTCTTACAAATGGAACTTTGTTATGGATTTCGGTGATGCTTGATAGATTTAGCAAGTGAATTTCGCTCAGTTGAATAAGAATCCTATGATTAAGATTGACTTGAGGAGTTGAAAAATCATGTACGAATCAGAGATTTAGCGGTGTTAATATTTACGATTGTAGTTAAACCTCAGAAAGTTGAAGGATGGGATGATAAGATGACTAGTTAAGTCCATTGAGGTATAGTTATGATTTGATCTTCTAGGGGATGAGACCTTACTTGTGTGAAGTGTTAAGGATTGCAGTAAGTTAAATTGGTTTGAGTAAGGAAGGTCTTGAGGACGAAGACGACAATAATGGATTGTTGGATATTAAGAGGATGTTTAGCTTATGAGTGGTGGATGAATTTATGATTAAGGGGATGAGTCTTGTGATGCACAAGGTATTAAGACTCAAGTCGAGTTTTAATTTGAATGGTGACTAAGTAGAAGATCGATTTCATGGTGCGAGTGATGATAATCACGAAGTTGGAAGTGACGTTAATGGACTAGTAGATTCCAATGGAATAGTTCGTCTAGGAGTTACCAAGCGATCGAGTTGAATTTTGGATCATGGGTGAACATCTCGAGGACAAGTTGAGCATTCATTTCGGAACATGGAAATGTACCGAGTTTCTAATCAGTATTTTGGACGAACAAAAGAAAAAGGAGCATGTGGTTAAGGTTGTGCGATTGCACGAATACAAACAAATATAATTTCCAACGGAGAACCGACGCAAGTGGTCGAACCGGACAACAGAGAGTTAGAGGAAAAGATCAAGGAATAATATCCAGAACTATTACTGACCCTTAAGTTTTGAGGACGAAACTTTCTTTTTGGAGGGTAGTAATGTAAGACCCGAGATTTTAAGCTTAGGATCAGTGGAAGAGATTTCCATTTACGATTAGGGTTGATGTATTGTGAAGGGAAACCTGAACTAGAGTTTACCAAATGAAATAAATTTATGAAGGAGAAAGTTCAGGAAAAGTCAAAGGATTACATCATGATCGATAAAAGTTATAGTACGATCGTTATACGCTTAACCTAGGTCAGAAACCCTAGTATATAGCTAATTTTCACTTTTAGGCACGATGGAAGTTAATTCCAAAAATCTTCAGAGAAATGTTAGAACTTCTCTTTTTCCATATATCACAATCGTTTCGAGGCGAAACTCTAGGATCTACGAACGTCCGATTCCAATCATCGGAAGTTTGCCGAAACCGAATCCCTAGTATTTCAAAACCCTAGAATCACCCGACTATGGGGACTTTTTCTATTCAGAGCTTCAAATGAATATTCTACACGCGTACACCCATTTCTCTTGATGATTTCAATCTTTCTTCCGAAGGAAGTTTTCCATTCCGACATTCGATGCAAAAAGCAACTTATCGGGTAAAATAGTTTTATACCGAATATGCTTTAGTTGCCAAAAATACAAAGAGACCTCATTTTAGTTTTGGAATTCTTTCGCCAAAACATATCTATTAATTCACGGAGTATGACGCCGGAAAAATTAGATTCGCGAAACTTTCATTTTCCCGCGAATTTCCAACCTTTATATATAGCAAAGAAAGGAAGAAAAACTCAAATTTTCCTCCATTTTCTTCATCAAGGCCGCGAGTTCTACAAGGGAGGGAGAAGAGAATATTTTCTTCATCGTTTGCTTGATCGTCGATCAATCAGTTGCTACTTCAAGGCTTCGAGGTATAGTCGCTAATCCTTACCTCTGATCGCTTTTTCCATAGCTTTTCTGTAGAGTTTTCTGAGCTGATAGTTTATGGGTTTTTGCAAAACTATCCTGAATCTTTCATTTCTGATTCTAAACCTCTTCTTTATGTGCCCAAGATCACTTCTGCCGGATTAGATTTTCCGTTATGTCGCCGGAATTCCGCCGGAATCAATTTTAGCCTAAAATACCCATTTTTGGAGTTTTTGGAGTAAAGCTTCAACCTTTAGGCTGAAAACTATCGCCTTAGCTTAGTGCTAGTAGGATTAGTTGTCATAAACGCCGTTGGTAACGTCCCTGCAAAATTTGGTTTTTGGGATTTCATGACCAAAATACCCCTGCGACAGAATACCCTTAGTTACGGCTTATGATAGCATAGGAACCAAGTTTGATCGAAGAAAAATCGAGCCCCACAATTACCAAAAGTGGCCGAGCCCTATAGGGGAGGAGGAGGAAAATTTCCTTTTCCGAAAACTTGTCTTTTCGCGCTAGATTATCGTACCTTAGGGTATAGATTACTTCGAGTAACCTTAGGAAGTATCGATAGCTTAGTTTTCGATAGATTCTGATAGTATTTCTGTGGTTTTGCTCTAAAGGTGATTTTGAGGAATTCCCAGAGGAGCAAGCCTTTGATTGTGAACAAGTGTTAGGAGATCGTCCTGGAGAATCTGCAGGTGAGGGCTTCTCACTGAATCTCTAGTTAATGCCTAGGGTCGATGTTTCGACATTGTTTACTGTTTATGCACTGGATTGTGTGTGATTGGAAAATGTTTTCTGAGGCTTCGGCTGACAATGTAGATGATTCATCTACTGAATGTTTTTGAGATTGTCTTACATGCTATGTGCTATGTGGGTAATCTAGGATGTGTGGTGCATGCTTTATATGCTAAGTGCTAAGTGTTTATGATGCGATTTATTGATATATGACATGTTGTTTGATTGTGATGATTTAAATATGCTCTGTACTGGAATCTGAGATTCTGAATGGTGAGAATAGCGGGCAGGTCATGCCGATTTTATTTTGAGAGTTTTGAGAAAGTTTGATAGGACGAACGAGGTTCGGGCCTTAATTTTGTTTAGTGGATCGAGACATCCTCTGGAAGCGACTTGGGATTGGGAGATCCTGAAAATGTATAAGACTTGCGATAAGACAAAATGGAATCTATTTTATAAAGAAAATTCATAAGACCTTAAATAACCTCAAAATCTTTAAGTAATGATAACAACCTCGAAGGAAGGCATTGGAAGTCAAATCATAGTTTTGGAAAAACGAGGAGTGTCGTCGGATCCAAGTGTAGCGTTTGTTGTTGTGCTGTTGGAGCAGCGTTTGTTGTCGTGCTGTTGGAGCAGCGTTTGTTGTTGTGCTGTTGGAGCAGCGTTTGTTTGTTGTGCTGTTGGAGCAGCGTTTGTTGTTGTGCTGTTGGAGCAGCGTTTGTTGTTGTGCTGTTGGAGCAGCTATGTGTTGTTGTGAAGTGTGTCTTTTGTCGCAGAATCGACTTTACCTTAGGGACATTAATTTAGCTAGAACACGTGGCGACGTGTCGAGTGAGATCGGAGACGTTGATTGACTAATCATCTTGCATTCATGCAACATTAATGAGGTATTAACAGAGGACGTACTCTGGACCTCGTCGGTTTCCAAAATGGTCATAAGACCCGGAATGCCGTGGTAGAGCGTTTGTAGACGTCTCTTGTAGCAGACCGAAATGGCAGACCTACGGGTTTACTGCTGATCTGGCTAACTTTGTGTGGTGTAAGAGGCACGCGGGCCGAAATGGTTCCACCGTGGCTGGTGTTAGGGCTGATCCGTTTGATGTCCATCCCTTTCCGGAATGCATGTGGTTAACTGGGTTAACCTGCATATCATTTCATGCAACATGCATACTGACTTAGTGATGAGTGTGTTTGATACTTGTTAATTCTATTTGAGGCATGTTAACTGTGATTTATCGTCGTTTATATTCATCATAGGATGTTATCCCTAGCTAAAAGCCTAAGTGGCTATCCTATTATCTGTATCTATCCTTGCTATTATTTACATAATTCTTTGGAGTTGACCCTCGCGTCTTCTGTGTGTGCTTTGGCGAACAAACGCCCTTTGTCAGATGTCTTTGGCGGACTAGTTCACGACGGTTCACCCTTCGGAGGAAACTAGAGTTGGGATGCTGGAACAGGAGCGCATCGCGATAGCGAGCGGAGGACGGAGGATGTACCTAGACTTAGTCGTTCTGGATTCAGATTCGGACGACGATCACGCTAGCATGTAGGATTGAGTGTTAGTGTGAGCTCCTCGAGATGGGATTAGTGTAGGAGTAGAGTCTTAGCTCTGAACATCATTTGTTTCATTCGGGACAGGGTAGTTTCCCACCTATAGCTTTTGTGTGGTTTCGTTACGGGAATCACAGAGAGTTGGTTGGACTTAGGAAGTCTTGTTTCAGGCCGATGGGCCAGCTTATTCTCATTTTGAGGGATAGTGTTGCGGACACTTAACCTTTTCTTTTGGTTTGTACTTTTGCCTACGGGCGCTACTCTTCTATTACCCGTCACTGGAGGTTTACTCGTGACGAGGTTGCTACTTACAGCGGGGGCTGTTATATATTTTGTATATTAGTTTTATTGCTTTTCGCATTTGGGTTTTATTTATTTCAGTCTTGTCTTAGTTATTATCAAAAAAAAAAAATATTCACGTTTTTCCGCATTAAGTTTACTTTTGGTTACTAAAGTGACGCCACCGAAATCGGGGTGTTACACTTTGTCTTTGACAATAGCCATGAGTCCTTGGACTTCACCATCAGAGTCAACATCCTCTGACTCTGATTCATCAAATGTCACCATCAGACTCTTCTTTGTCTTGAAGTGCTTCTTTGGCTTCTTGTCCTTCTTCAACTTTGGACAGTCACTTTTGTAGTGCCCTGATTCTTTGCACTCAAAGCATGTGACTTCCTTAAGTGAGGACTTCTTCTGACCTGAGGATTCAGACTTTCCTTTTGCCTTTCCAGAGCCTTTGTATTTGCTCTGCCTGTGCTTCCAGATGCGGTTGAGTCTCTTGGAGATCAGAGTCAGCTCATCTTCATCAGAATCTTCTGATGCTTCTTCAGATTCCTCTTCTTCAGCTTGAAGAGCTTTTGACTTCTCAGCCTTAGCCTTTTCAGATTTAGATTTCAAGGCTATGGACTTTTTCCTCAGATCTTGCATCTCTGAGCGCTTCAGCTCATGGCATTTCAAAATGCTGATGAGTTCTTCTAAACTCATATTCTCAACATCTCTCGTGAGCTCTATTGAAGTAACTAAAGGCATCCAACTTTCAGGAAGACACCTGATGACCCTTATGACATGATCTTTTGTTGTGTAGCTCTTGTTGAGAGGTCGTATGCCAGCTACAAGCAACTGAAATCTGGAGAACATTTCTTCAATGGACTCATTTGGCTCCATGATGAAGGATTCATACTTTTGGATCAAAGACAATGCCTTTGATTCTTTGACTTTCTTGTTTCCTTCATGAGACATCTTCAGAGATTCAAAAATGCCTTTCGCAAACTCACGATCTGTAATCTTCTGGTACTCTTCATAGGAAATAGCACTTAGAAGAATTGCTCTTGCTTTGTGATGTTGTGAGTACAGCTTCTTTTGATCTGCAGTCATCTCTGACCTTGGGATCTTCTTGCCATCTGCATCAACAAGACGCTCGTAGCCATCCACAATAATATCCCAGAGATCTGCATAGAAACCCAGAAAGAAACTTTCTAGTCTATCTTTCCAATATTCGAACCTTTGACCGTCGAACATAGGAGGCTTTGCATTGTAACCATCTCTTTGAGTTTCACTGGTGGTGGCAGCCATTGTTTTTCACACCGGCCCGGATCACTGAACACTGTTAGGTGTGGTAATCAGAACTTGCGCTCTGATACCAATTGAAGGTATGAAAAACGGTAGAAAGGGGGGGTTTGAATAACGTTTTAAAGGAATATTTGCATGATATTTAGTCATAGAGAAAGATCCCTTTTTAAGAGGGTTTTTAGCAACTTTAGCAGGTACAGGATCAGGCAATATGGTACCAGAGGGAGCAAAGCATTCATATAAGGATTTAGCTTTAGACATAGAGGGCTCATTTCTAATTGGTTTAGAATAGCCAATGCCATGCATTCCATTTCTGCTTACGCCATAGATCATTGAAGCCATTAAGCTTCTATCCACGCTTTTAGCTAGGAATCTTTGAAAAGACTTTTCATACTTAGATTCATTTCTACAATCAGAGGCATCACATGCAACAATTTCTTCTAACTTAGCAATTTGGTTCTTAAGCACAGAGTTAGAATTGATCAAGGCATGATTATCATTTTTCAAATCAGAAATAATTTTCTCATGTTCAGAAGGAGTCTTGGAAACAGCAGATAAGTTCTTTTTCAGCTTCTTATGCTTAGACAATAAGGAGTTATACTTATCCATAATATCAGACAATGCATGTTTCAGTTCAGAGGTAGAGAAAGAAGCGAATACCTCATTTTCATCGTCTGAGTTAGGATCTCCTTCTGATTCTGAGTCAGAGTCAACAGCTTCCTTTGACTCTGCTTCCTTGTCTTTGACAATAGCCATGAGTCCTTGGACTTCACCATCAGAGTCAACATCCTCTGACTCTGATTCATCAAATGTCACCATCAGACTCTTCTTCGTCTTGAACTGCTTCTTTGGCTTCTTGTCCTTCTTCAATCTTGGACAGTCACTTTTGTAGTGCCCTGATTCTTTTCACTCAAAGCATGTGACTTCCTTAAGCGAGGACTTCTTCTGACCTGAGGATTCAGACTTTCCTTTTGCCTTTCCAGAGCCTTTGTATTTGCTCTGCCTGTGCTTCCAGATGCGATTGAGTCTCTTGGAGATCAGAGTCAGCTCATCTTCATCAGAATCTTCTGATGCTTCTTCAGATTCCTCTTCTTCAGCTTGAAGAGCTTTTGACTTCTCAACCTTAGCCTTTTCAGATTTGGATTTCAAGGCTATGGACTTTTTCCTCAGATCTTGCATCTCTGAGCGCTTCAGCTCATGGCATTTCAAAATGCTGATGAGTTCTTCTAAACTCATATTCTCAACGTCTCTCGTGAGCTCTATTGAAGTCACCAAAGGCATCCAACTTTCAGGAAGACACCTGATGACCCTTATGACATGATCTTTTGTTGTGTAGCTCTTGTTGAGAGGTCGTATGCCAGCTACAAGCAACTGAAATCTGGAGAACATTTCTTCAATGGACTCATTTGGCTCCATGATGAAGGATTCATACTTTTGGATCAAAGACAATGCCTTTGATTCTTTGACTTTCTTGTTTCCTTCATGAGACATCTTCAGAGATTCGAAAATGCCTTTTGCAAACTCACGATCTGTAATCTTCTGGTACTCTTCATAGGAAATAGCACTTAGAAGAATTGCTCTTGCTTTGTGATGTTGTGAGTACAGCTTCTTTTGATCTGCAGTCATCTCTGACCTTGGGATCTTCTTGCCATCTGCATCAACTGGACGCTCGTAGCCATCCACAATAATATCCCAGAGATCTGCATCGAAACCCAGAAAGAAACTTTCCAGTCTATCTTTCCAATATTCGAACCTTTGACCATCGAACATAGGAGGCTTTGCATTGTAACCATCTCTTTGAGTTTCACTGGTGGTGGCAGTCATTGTTTTTCACACCGGCCCGGATCACTGAACACTGTTAGGTGTGGTAATCAGAACTTGCGCTCTGATACCAATTGAAGGTATGAAAAACGGTAGAAAGGGGGGGTTTGAATAACGTTTTCAGTATAAAACTTCCACCTTAAAGATTTTGACAAATCTTTCGAGAACTTAAGTGCTAAAGATAAGAGATAGAAAAGCACACAAGGATTTTATCCTGGTTCACTTGATAAATCACTCAAGCTACTCCAGTCCACCCGTTAAGGTGATTTCTTCCTTCTTAGAATGAAGGCAATCCACTAATCAGGTAAGAGTTACAACTGCACTTGAAACCTACAAGTGACTAACAATTACACTGACTTAGCTCACACTAAGATTCACTCTCTTAGTCTTCTCTAGGATCCGATCAACCTTGATCTCCTAAAGGAACTAAACAAACTGTTTATCAAAGAATTGTTTACAAGAGATTTGCTTCTAAAAAGCTAATAGTAAACTCAATGAATTTCAGATGAAAGAAAGCTTAGAAGAATTTGAATTTGTCTTGCGCGTATGTGAATGCTTCTAGCCGCTTCTTTCAGTCTTCAGCCTCTTTATATACTCCAAGGATTAGGGTTGAGCGTTGCATGGGAAATGCTACCGTTGGAGGGCAGTTCTGGAAAATCCAGCTTCTGCTGTGTCTGAGACTGTTAGGTAGGTCGTCAGGAAGGTACAGTTGCTTTTGTTCTTGGATAGCGACTTGACCTTTAAACCTAGGAGACTTCTGATCAGGAGAAAGCTTCATGTTGGAACTTGTGAAGCCGGTTGATCAGAGTCAGAGGGAAAGCCCAAATCCTCTGACCATTGTTTCTTCTGATTCTGAACTCAGAGGGAAGTACATGGTCTTCAGAGTATCTTGCTTCTGGACATCAGAATTTCACTAATTAGCTTCTGGATCTTCAGAGTCTTCTACACCATCAGAATATCTGAGCCTTCAGTGTTTCTTGGTTATCAGACTTTCTGGATCTTCAGAACTTCTAGTGACTGAGTCCACATCAGAGTTTGTATAACTTCAGAACTTCTGAAGCTTTTCCACTGTTCATACTGAACATGGTGAATGCGAAAGCGTTGCTTGGGTCGCTCTTTATACACAGTGCTTCTGATTTGTGTGAGATTGAGTTGAGGTCAGAGCCTGTAAATAGCACACTCAGAAAAACACGTTAGAGTACCACAATTGTTCATATCAAAAGGTTAACTTGTAATCATCAAAACATAGAGTTGTACTACTAGATCAAAACTTGATCTTACAACAATGAGTCAGAAACTCAGCAAACAATAAGTACTAGGGTTGCACGAAGCATTACAAACTCCGAAGTACGATAATCTAACGCGTTAAGACAAGTTTTCGAAAAAAGAATTTTCCTCCCCCCTTAGAGGTGCTCTCGGCCACACACACTAATTGTGTGCGCCGATTTTTCTTCGATCAAACTTGGTTCCTAGGCTATCATTGGTCGTAACTAAGGCGAATCAAAGCTTGGAAAAATTATCGGATCGAAAACTGTCGCAGGGGTATTTTGGTCAGTGTTTTTAGTTCGGAATTTCAAAATTGGAATTTCGAAAAACAAATTGGATGGGGACGTTACCCACGGCGTTTATGACAACTAATCCTACTAGCGCTAAGCTAAGTCGAGAGTTTTCAGTCTAAAGGATGAAACTTTGGCTCAAAATGGGTTTTTTCAAGCAGAATTGAAATTCGGCGGCATTTCGGCGACATTCGGCAAAATGTAATCCGCTAAACATGCTCTTGGGCATGCAGGGAATAAGTTTAGATAGAGAAATCGAGTAATTTGGACAGTTTTACAAAAAGCTCAAAACTTTGAGCACAGAAAGACATAGAGAAAAACGACAGAATTGACGATCAGAAGTGAGAGATAGCATCTCGATGTCTTCGAGTAGCAACGAACGGTGCAGCGATCGGGCAAGAAACGGCGAAAATCTTTTTCCTCCTCCTCCTCCTTGGTGCTCGTGGGTTTGGGTTGCAAATGGTGAAGGGTTTTGATTTTTTTTCTCCTATTTATAGGTTATGGAAAATGCGGGAAAATGAATATTTCGCGATTCCGATTTTTCCTGCGTATTCCTCTGTGAATTCTAAGATAGGTTCTGGAGACAGAATTCCAGAACTCAAAACAGGTTTCTTGGAATTAAAGCAAACGATCCAAAGTCGGTGTAAATCGATTTTACCCGAAAAACTACTTTTTGCATTTGATGTCGGATGAGAAAACTTCTTTCTGAAGAAAGATTAGAAACATCGAAAGAAATAGGTGTACGCGTGTGGAATCTTCGTTTGAAGCTCCGAATAGAAAAAGTCTTCATCGACCGTTTATTTTAGGTTTCTTGAACTATCAGGGATTTAGTTTCGGCAAACTTCCGAGTATTGGAATTTGACATTCGTACATTCCAGGGTTTCGTCTCGAAATGCTTGTTTATAGAAGATTAAGAGAAGTTCTAACATTTCTCTGAAGATTTTTGGAATTAGTTTCCATCGTGTCTTTAAGTGTAAATTAATCGTTTACGATCGCTCTCGTCCTAGATATAAGTGAATACTACTTGCGCTATAGCTTATATCGACTTTAATACTATCCTTAGCCTTTTCCTGAACTTTCTCCTTCATAAATTAATTCCATTCGATAGACTTGTTCAGGTTTTCCTTCACGTTACATCGAAACTTATTCGGGAATACGAAATTTCACTAATTTATTCTAAGCTTAAAAACTTGGGTCTCACATTGCTGTTTTTGAAAATGTTTTTGTGAATACTTGTTTTTTCTTTTGGGGATGAGTGATTGCATGCTTTGGGGAAGAGAGGAGGAGACTTCGGTCTTCCCGAGTGTTTCTTAAGGATAGAGTTGGTGTGAGTCCATAAGGGTCTATCTTTGACCCTGCACCATAAAATTTCTCTGGAGAATCCTGACTCACTCGTACTTCTTGGTTCTGTATTGATTTCACTCTTTGCATGCTTTGTGATACTTGCACTATTCTTGAGACTTGTAGGTTTTTTGAGCCTTAGAGCTTGTTGGCTTGAACATTTGTCCCTAGTTATCCCTTTTGAGCCCGTTGAAGATTTCTTTGTTAGCCAAATGAATGAGACGGATGATAGGTTGAAACTTGGGGAGTGTTGATCCTTGCAATGTATTGGGAGCTGAATAAAGTTGGAATTGACTCTTGCCCCAAGTAAAAAAAGTTAAAAATTAAAAAGAAAGAAAAGCACTCCTAATCAAAATTATAATGTAAAATAAGGAAGTGAAAGAAATTTGAAAAATGGAGGTCAAGAGACTTGTGCTCTTAATGTTTCTTGTTTGAGCTCTGGGGTTTATAATTAGACCACACTCAATATGTTGTGAAGCCTTAGTCTTCCTTAGAGACCAACCACCTTGTGCTTTACCTAGCCAACATTTCATCCCTTGTGAGTTCTCTTTGAATTTGTGCATGTTTGATGTTTGTTGCTCTTGAGTGAATGAAATCCAGAACCTGTGAACTGCTTGTGTGCTCAATGCACTAAATATATATCTCATCCTAGAAATGTTAGATCTAAATGCTTCTCATAATGGACTCTACACTCTTCTTTGTCTGAAAGTTGCATGAAGTGGATTGTTGTGTCTTTCTTTGTGGAACCAGCTGAAGTAGCTAAGTCCCCCTGTTTTGTGAGTAGTATTCCTTGTTGAGCACTTGTTTTGGGAGCATTTCTTGCGCTTGAGGGCAAGCGAATTGTGTTTACTGTAACACCCCGACTTTCAGGGGTCAAAATAGTAACCTGTTAAAGTAAATATGCAATAGTTTCTAAAAGGGATTTATAAATGCGGGTATTTTTTTTTTTCCTTTTCAAAGCATTTCCAAAACATGTCATGCATACTCCCAACTGTAAATAAATTTACATCCAGCCTTACACCCAAAAGACTATAGTCTTACACCCGACTCTATTCTTCGAGTCTTCTATAGTTCTTCCACATAGAGTAGCATCTGCTCACAACGTCACCTATCATCGTCTGGCAGTTTGCCGACCGCCCAAACACAAACAATACAAACAAGGCAAGGCGCGAGGGTCAACTCACAGAATAATGTAGATAATACAGACAACATGTAACGATAAGGGGGTATATACATATATAGGTTCTTCATGGCCTATCCTAGTGTATATACATAACATATCATCATTTCACAATTAACAAATATATCATCATTTCACAACTAACAAATATATCATCATCACATCATCAAATATGGTAAGATGCTTGGTGTGCCAATGCCATGTCATGCTCAAAAGATGATCCGGATAAACGCCACCAACACGATCGGTGGGACAAGCCAATGGCATTGCCACTTAAAGTTAGGCACAGATCGGTCCTCACCAGCTCGGTTTAACCATATCTGCTTGTTATGCACGAAGCAGCTCGCTTTGCTGAAGCAGCTCGCTTCGCTGAAGCACCACGATCCTATGAAGCACCTCGCTCCTCTGAAGCGTCTCGCTCTAATGAAGTCTCGATCTGAGATCGTCCTTCGGAAAGTAGCACACTCCCCAAGAAATGTATGTACGAATGCAATATGGTTAGCCAAACAACGAATCATCCTCACCAAGGTACGCGTGTCTAGCTAGAGTACATTGTCTCTATAATACCCTAAGGTAAACAAGGAAGTGGTAATCGGACTCAGTAACTTTTCTAGTCACTATGGCTCACCGTCTCGATGTCCTAACAAGTTGCTCAACGAGAAAAAAGGAGTGCTATTCACACTCAGTGACCTTTCAAGTTACTTTGGCTCACCACCTCGATGGCCAATAGGTTGTTCAACGAACAAGGAGAATGCCGCTCGCACTCAGTGACTTTTTAATTTACCCAGGCTCACCAGCTCGATGGCTGAAAGGCAGCTCAATGAGCAAAGATGGTGCACTCCCACAAGGGGACTTTCCAATCATCCCTGGCTCATCCTTTGGATGGCTAGATAAACGGCTCAAGGATAAAAAGGTGCTATCGCACTCAAGGATTTTCCTCACACTTGGATCGTCGACCTTTCCTGTTTTCCAAACTCATTTCATTATTTTTTGAAGGTGTTCTGTCTTTAGTTAATGCATTATGAATTTCATTTATAAAGTCAAGTTCCATTTCTCTTTTGTTTCAAAACTCTATAAGTCAAAAGATCTCAACAAACCCAAGTAATTCCTCGAGAAGGTCTCGATCCCCTAACACGACAAAGGTTCGAACCTTGGTTTCCGACCTGCTAATCATTCCCTTAAAAGTTCAGTCACTAGTATAGTCTAACCTCACGTTTCCCCACACTTCGTTGATCCACAGATATATATATATAAGAATTTTTGATTAATTAAATCAGATTGAAATTTTGAAATAGACAAAACGATTGCTAAAACTTCTTTTTTGACAGTAGAATAATTCTGCTGAGCAGGGTTCCAATGTTTTGAAGTAAAAGCAATAATTGATGATTCGGAAGCAGAAGGAGGGGGATGAGAAGAGGATTAACAAGAGAAGTAGGACGCCACCACGGAGGGGCTTCTTGCAGAAATATAAATTGCAGAAATTAAAAGACAGGAATAGTTCCGGTGGACGGTACTATTTGACAGGTACTATTTGCTACAGTGAAAAGTTCTATTGTTGCTACAGTGGATTACAATAATTGAGATAGAATTATTACAAAATGAATGATTACAAGACGACAAAACCACTTTAGCAGAAGTCTTCATCATCTGATTCTGAGGTTTGAACAAAATCTGACGACCCAAAAGAGGATTGTTCAGCGATTTTGAGTTGGGGAGCCTTTGAGGATGAGCCCTGTTCCTTTGGCTCTTTTAATAATTGAAGAGCAGATTGGAGATTTCTTAGCAAGTCTTCTTCCGAGGAAGCTCCCGCAAGGGCCGCTGTGATGTGGGCCTTTTGATTGAGCAAGAGACTGGATTGCGGACTAGCATGTTTGAGATAATTCTGATTGTTTTTGAACCAATGAATTACCTTATCCTTATGAGCTTTGGAAGCATCAAAAATTTTCCACCACTTGATAAGGGCTTGCTTGTTTAGAATAGGTTGGGGTTTGGCCTTAAGACCATACCGCCAAGAAAATACCCAAGAAAGGGAAAAGATTGTATAAAAGTTTAAACAATCAGGGTAATTGTTTAACTCTTTGTTCCTGTAACACCCCGATTTCGGTGGCGTCACTTTAGTATCCAAAAATAAACTTAATGCGGAAAACGTGAATATTTTTTTTTTCTCAATAATACCATCAGAGACTGAAAGAAATAAACTCCCAACGAAAGATAACAGAACTAATATATATTATAAATACAGCCCCCGCTGTAACTAGTAAACCACGTCACGAGCAAACCTCCAGTGACGGAAAGTAAAAGAAAGTAACGCCCGTAGGCAAAATGTACAATCCCAAAAGGATAGATCAAGTGTCAGCAGCACAAGCCCTCAAAAATAAGAATAAGTCAGAGCTATGACACTAACACCCAACCTTAGTAGACTCTAAACACCCATCCCCCATACTTCCATCATCGACTCTCATCTGGTCATGCATGAAGTCCGGGTCCACGTCGAAGGCTCAGTAGTAGTCATTTCGCTCCGGGTCTTCCCCGAACGACGAAGAATCACGAAAGAATCCATCGACGACATCTGACAAAAAGGGCATACATAGCCCCCCAAACACAGGTAGCACGTGCAAGGGTCAACTTACAGAATATAGCATAGAGAATACAAGACAACAGGTAAAGTATAAGGGGTATATATATATATGTTGTATGTATACATATAAGTTCTGCATTGTCTACCCTAAGGTTTAAACATAGCATGTTATCAAATCTCTAATACAATTCAATCATCAAAGCACGTAACGATATTTATCAACAACTACTCATCAAAACACATAACGAACATAATTAGAGTGCATGATATGTCAATGAAACGTCAATCTCGACGATTTCAGAAGAAGTAGGCTGGGCACGATCGAGTCGGTCCTAACACTGGCATTGTGTCGACCATAACCCGGATCAGTCCTAACCCTGCGGGTCGACTTTTCCCTCCGCCATGCCCGACATAGCCGGATCAGTCCTAACCCTGCGGGTCGACTTTTCCCTCCGCCATGCCCGACAATCAACAGGTCGATCCTAACCTCACGGTCGATCATATCCCCCGTCGATGTCCGAATTACCCGAAGGTATAAACTGTACCCGAAGGCATAACTGTACCCGAAGGCATAAACTGTACCCGAAGGCATAACTGTACCCGAAGGCATAACTGTACCCGAAGGCATAACTGTACCCGAAGGCATAACTGTACCCGAAGGCATAACTGTACCCGAAGGCATAACTGTACCCGAAGGCATAAACTGTACCCGAAGGCATAACTGTACCCGAAGGCATAAACTGTATCTCATGATGATCTCCAAATCATCCGACACATCTCCATCCGATGGTCAAAAACTGCTCAGCGAGCAAAGAGTATCGACATACTCGGAAACTATCAATTTCCCGGCTTATCCCTCGGATAGCCCAACGACATAACTGCTCCCACAGCACAAGAGTATCAACATACTCAAAACTTCTCAACTTTCTCAACACTTGGATCCGACGGCACTTCTCGTTTTCCAAAACTAAGATCTTCCTCCTAAGCTTCCTTTCGAGTTTATTATCATTATTTGAAGATTTAGAGGTTGTTTAATGTCTTATGAGTTTTCTTTTCAAAATAATATCCTTTTTGTCTTATCGCGAAATCTTATAAGTTCTCGGGATCACCTAATCCCCAATGACTCCAAAGAATGTCTCGATCCATGAAAACCATAACAAGGCCCGAATCTCATTCGTCCTATCAAACTTTCTCAAAACTCTCAAAATAAAATCGGCATGACCTGCCCGCTATTCTCGCTACTCAGAATCACAGATATGAGTGCAAGACATAGTTAAATCATCACAGTCATCAATCATGTCATATATTAATGCATCTCAGAATAAACACGTAGCACTTAGCATATAAAGCATGCACTACACATCCTAGATTACCCACATAGCACATAGCATGCAAGTCAATCATCAAAAACATAGTAGTAGATGCATCATCTACATTGTCAGCCGAAGCCTCAGAAAACATTTTACCAGTCAAACACTAACAAGTGCATAAACAATAAATCAAGTCGAATTCATCGACACCTAAAGCATTAACTAGCAAGGTAAGTTGCCCTTACCTTAGCCAATTTCCATACTAAGGTGCAACTCCGATCCGATTACATCTTTGTTTGCCTACGTCGGCTCGATTCCTTCCATTGTGTAGCTTCGATGCAAGGTGCTTCCGTTCATCGTACGAAAATCAAGTTTTAGAAACTTGTCGGCGAAGTGTCGCCGGAGAAAGTTGCGGCTCGCGGGGCTGACGGAGAAACTGTCGCCGGAGACACAAAGGAAGGTTGTTCCTTCATCCTTTCACGGCCAGAAACTCAACGGCGCAGTCCGTTTCCCCAAAGAGTCGACGGTTTGCCCATAAAGTTCAGCCGAAGGTTGACGGTGGTTGCCGGGGTCGTCAAATAAAATGACCCAAATACGAAATTGAAGATAGTGGTTTGCTCTCCTCACGGCAAGGATCGTAGCAGTATCCTCCGTTTTTCCATCGGTCGCCGGAGTTGACCAGAAAGAGCTCCCGAAGGCGGCAGCGGCGGCGGTCGACGACGACGGAACGACGATCCGGAATATGGGTTTTGTTGTGGACACCGCAAGGGTTCCAACGGTACTAACCTCGCCGTGAACGGAGGTCCGAGCACACCGGAATCGAAGGTTGAAGTTTTGCGATGTCGACGGCGTCGTTGGTTCTGTTTCACGTTGTCTTCGTTGCTTCCATGGAGATGGTTGTGGTGCTTTTGGCCATGGAGAAAGAAGCTTGTGGTGATGGCTGGTGTTTTGTTTTGGGTGGAGAAAAATGATCCATGGTGGTGGTTCCTTGGAGAAAATAAGAAGAAGCTTTGTGATGGCTTCTTTGTGGCTTGTGCGTGAAGGAGAAGGAGGGACGGTGGAGGCTGGATTCCTCATGGTTGTTACGGTCATGAGGAGGAGGAGTGGTGGTCTCGTGGTGGTTGTGGCACTCGGCCATGAGGAAAGAGGAGTGGCCGTGGAGGTGGTTGGCTTCCATGGTTGTTTCATGGTGGAAGATAAGAAGCTTGGTGATGGGGATGGAGTTGTGTAGCTGCTGCAAGTGAATGGAGAAGAAGATGATGGTTGGGGTGCTGCCATGGTGGTTCGTCCATGGTGAGAGGAAGAAGAAATGGTGATGGTGGCCAGCGGTGGCATCTCGTGGAGAGGGAGAAGGGGACGTGAGTGAGAGGTACCATGGTGGTGTGGGTGCTTGCCAAGGAGGAAGAAAGAAGGAATGGGCGCTGGTGGTGCACGTTGGAAAAAGAAAAGAATGGAGATAAAATTGATATATGTTGGTGGTGGTGTTTGCTGCAGCTTTTGGAAAATAAGCAGAAGAAGAAGTAGAAAGGAAAGGAGAAGGGACATAATATATATAGAAGAAGAAGTAGGAAATGGGTCAAGGAAGAAAATGAAGAAAAAGTGTAATGAGAGAGAGAGATGTCGACAGAATGAGGATAGGATGGATAGATATTTTAGGGAGATATTTTGTAAACTGGTATAAATTGATTTAAACACTGAAGAATTTAGCTCACGGAGTTAAAAGAAAAATAGATAATGGATATATAACTATACTAAAAATTATGAGGAACCTTATGAAATAGTAAAATATAAATTATGATCACTTTGAACAAATTAAAATGATCCATGAACCAAGAAATGAGTAGATATTTATCAAAGATCGGATAAGGATGAATAGATATTTATCAAAGATAGGATAAGGATGAACAGATATTTTGTAAAGATATTTTCAAAAGATATTTTGTAAACCGGTACAGATTTGTTTAGATATCGGAGGATTTAGCTCATAGAGTTAAGATAAAAATTTGAGAGTGATTTCCGATTCTTCCTACTGATTCCAATGTATTCTAGACACGACATTCTCCCCGCTGAATCTTCTAATTCTTCAAAGAAATATCGGTATGATTTTTGGTTTTCGAGGCTTGTTTTTAATGCTATATATAGAGGTTGGCAAAACGCGGGAAAATGAAAGTTTCGCGAATCTGATTTTTCCGGCTTCATTCTCCATGAATTCTAAGATAGGTTTTGGCGACATAATACCAAAACTCAACAGAGGTTTCCTTGTATTTTAGGTGGCTAATGCAAAGTCGGTGTAAAAACTATTTTACCCGATAAGTTACTTTTTGCATCGAATGTCGGAATAGAAAACTTCCTTCTGAAGAAAGATTGAAATCATCAAGAGAAATGGGTGTAAGCGTGTGGAATCTTCATTTGAAGCTCTGAATAGAAAAAGTCTTCATCGTCGGGTGATTCTAGGGTTTTGAAATACCAGGGTTTTGGTTTCGGCAAACTTCCGATGATTGGAATCGGACGTTCGTAGATCCTAGAGTTTCGCCTCGAAACGATTGTGATATATGGAAAAAGAGAAGTTCTAACATTTCTCTGAAGATTTTTGGAATTAATTTCCATCGTGACTTTAAGTGAAAACTAGCTATATACTAGGGTTTCTGCCCTAGGTTTAAGCGTATAACGATCGTGCTATAGCTTTTATCGACTTCGATACGATCCTCAGACTTTTCCTGAACTTTCACCTTCATAAATTTATTCCTTTCGATAGACTCTTGTTCAGATTTTCCTTCACGATACATCAAACCTAATCGTGAATAGGAATTTTATTCACTTGGCATAAGCTTAAAAACTTGGGTCTTACATTACTACCCTCCAAAAAGAAAGTTTCGTCCTCGAAACTTAAGGGTCAGTAAAAAGTTCTGGATATTGTTCTTGGATCTTCTCCTTCAGCTCCCATGTCGCATCACCGGTGTCTTTGTTCCAAATAACTTTCACTAAAGCACTCTGCTTTCTCCTCGATTGTTTCACTCTTCTAGTCCCAATGTTGACCGACGGCGTCTCAACAGACATATTGTAAGACCTGGATTTGCAGAACCAGTTAAGTTCCGACTCACGCGTAGAATCAGTGTAAACGTGACAGGAGTTTGTTGTTTGAGAAAGATCAATGAAGAAGAAAGTTCAGGAATTGCTTGAGGTATGTTGCGTAGTCGCTGTAGGAATTAGTGCGAGTTGTCTGCACACCTGCCTTATGGCGAGCGTGTCCAGAATAGGCTATTTCGCTCTTAAAGCAACGTTTTGAGTGAGATTTCGAACTCTCGGAAAATTTAAAGATTCTCTTTATTTTTCCATCGACCAGCATTTCATTTCGGAACTCTGGACTGTACGCACGATAGGTTTCACTTTTCGGATGTCCGCCGACGCTAATTTCTTTGCTTCGAAACCCTATTTTTGAGCAATGGATGAAGACTTTTTCTATTCGGGACTTCTAACGAAGATTCCGTCTGCGTTGCCAGATTTGTTTCGACGTTTCCAATCTTTCTTCAGAAGGAAGTTTTGTCGTCCGGCGATCACAGCAAAAAGTAGTTTTTCGGGACAGATTTAACTTACACCGCTTTTGAGATTTTCGATATCGTTTTTCCCATATCATAGATATTTGTTTTGAGTTCTGGAATTCTGACGCTAGAATCTCTCTTAGAATTCCTCGGTGAACGTGCTGCAAAAATCGGAATCGCGAAATTTTCATTTTCCCGCGATTTCGCCCGCCTATAAATAGGCGAAAAAGCAAAATATCTTCCATTTTTCCTCCATTTGTGGCTGATTTCGTGGAGAGCAAGGGGGGAGGGGATTTCCGCGAAAACTTGACCAATCTTCGTGCAGTTCGTCCCTACTTCTAGGTATCGAGGTAACTAACACGATTCCTACCTCTGATTGTTGTTTCTGTTGCGTTTTTGAAGTCGTTTTTGTGCTCACAGTTTTGAGTTTTTTCTAAAATGGTCCGATTTCTTCGATTTCTTGGTTGGGTTATGTTCCTTACGTTCCCCTGAGTCTAAAACCTCTGTCAGTAAACTCTGATTGCGATTCAGTTGTCCAGGATCTGAAAAACTGTTTCAAAACCTTTTTGTCTCACATTTCGAAACTTTATTGTCGAAAAGTCATAATTTGACTTCGTGCCTTTAGGATTTGTTGTCACGGATGTCATGAGGATCGTTGCTGTCAAATTTGTTTTCAGAACTGATAACTTTGAAGTTTTGAGCCTTTATTTTGGACCAAAATGCCCCTGGATAGTCGTATTTCGGCCCGATTGTCCGAAAATTGTTCTGACAGTTTCTTTGCCTTAGTTTTACCCTAAAACTACCTTGTAAACTGATTTGATCGAAGAAAAAGAGCCGAAGCCCTTTTTCCTTTGTGGCCGTGACCTTGTAGTGTTGGGGAGGGAGTTTTCGTTTTCGAAAACTTGTCTTTTCGTACCTGATTGTCCTATTCTAAAGCTTTAGTGCTTTGTCTATCGTTTATGTATTGTTTTGCGATCGAACTAATCGATTTTGTTTGGGTTCTGCTTTGTTTTTCTCCGAGGTTCAGTTGAGGGAACTTTGGAAGACTCAGAGCAATTGTTTGAGGAGAACTTTGTTTGCGAAGCTGGAACAGCTCGAGGTTAGGGCAACTTACATATATATTAGCTATGAACGCATGATAGGCGTCGATCCATTCGACTTATGCTTTACTTTGATGTTGATTATGTTGATGAACTGATGTTGTGATGTTGTGCTTTGTTGGATTGTGCGTTTTGACGCGACTTCGGAGTGGAGATTCATTGATCTGGTGATCTTTGATGTTTCGGGTTGGATGAACAACCCTAGGCAAGTTCAAACGAGGGGTTTGGGACTTAGCCATTTGTTGGGATTCGTTGGTTTACTTAGACTTTCCCCGGGAAACTTCTTTTGGGTGGTTGGTTTTCGGAAATCCTAGAATGAATAGAATTTTGTAAACTAGAGACTTTGGGAGACTTAGACTTTGAGAAATAAACTCATAACCTGACTAATTCAATTCGAAACGTTTTTACTAAATGAATAGTTATAGGAGAACTAAAGGGGAAAACATTTACGAAAGACGGGGAAAAGTCGACCTTTGTTGTGGGTTTGGAGAGTTATCGGAATTGGGGAAAGCCACTAAGGTGAGCTATGGTGATGATTGAAGTCACCGAGTACTTTAGTACTCTTGGGGAGTGTTGTGGAGCCGTGTTGTATTGACCGACACCTAGTGCTCTTGTTGTTTGGGCGGTGTTGTATTGACCGACACTAGACCCTTGTGTATTCTGTGGATGGAGTTGTGTTGTATTGACCGACACTTACTCCGAGTTGTGTTGTATTGACCGACACTAACTCATGGGTTTGTTGAGATTGGGTTGTGAGCTACACACTTTCGTGGTAAGGGCGATTCGTTGTTTGGCTAACCATATTGCATCAATCGGGTGAATAACGGGAATGGTTCACCTTGCATAAATGATGAATAACGGGAATGGTTCATCATATGGTGAATAACGGGAATGGTTCACCAAGGATGAATAACGGGAATGGTTCATCCAGGATGGATAACGGCAATGGTCCATCCATAGTGAAGAACGGGAAGCTTCACTGAGGCGTGAGACTTCGTGAAAGCATGGAACTTCACTGAAGCGTGAGACTTCGTGAAAGTGAGTAAGCTTCACTGAGGCGTGAGACTTCGTGAAAGCAGAAACTTCACTGAGGCGGGAGACCTCGTGGAGACGGGAACCTTCGCTGAAACGGGAGACTTTGCGGAGGCGTACACCTTTGCTGAAGCGGGAGACTTTGCGGAGGCGTGCAACTTCACTGAAGCGTGAGACTTCGTGAAGGCGCGAAACTTCACTGAAGCGTGAGACTTCGTGAATGTGTGAGATTTCACTGAAGCGTGAGACTTCGTGAAAGCGTAAGACCCCATTGAAGCGTGAGACTTCATGGAAGCGTGAGATTTCATCGTCGTTTACCCTAGGGCAACGACAGGGAACATTGGTTTAGTTGGATACGTGTGTGTTGGGAGGACGATACATTGTTTGACTAACCTTATCACCTAACTTCATATGTTGAGATTATGATGATTTGATGTTGTTGAACATCGTTAGGTATTAATGATTGAACTGTGTAGGAGATTCGAGAACATGTTATGTATATACCTTAGAGTAGGCAATACATAACTTATATGTATATATATACAACATATGTATATATCCCCTTTATCACAAGTTGATTGTATATCTATTGTATTCTGTAAGTTGACCCTAGCGCCTTGGCTTTGTTTGTATGTTTGTGTTTGGGCGGTCGGCCTGCTGCCAGGCGTCTGTCAGCCGGTTCATGATGATTCGTTGTGCGGGAAAGACCCGGAGCGGAACGATTATTACTGAAGCTTTCGACGAGGACCCGGACTTCATGCCTGATCGAGGGAGGGTCGATGATAGTAGTGTGGGGTATGGGCGGTTAGAGTCTTTTGGAGTTGGTTGTTACTGTAATAGCTCTGATTCGTTTTGCTTTTGGGATCGGGTAGGTTTCCGACGCATGACTTTTTGTGTGGTTCTCTTACTGAGGGATCACAGTGAGTCAGTTGGACCATAGGGGTCTTTGCTTAGGCCATATTGAGGCCGACTTTCTCCTAGTGGTTTGTAATCATAATTTTCTCACTTACACTTCTGGGTCTGTATATATTTGCCTACGGGCACACTGCTTTGGAGTCACTGTGAGTGTGTGGGACGTGGAAGTGCAGCTGAGGCTGTACATGTTTATATTTGTTGTATATCGGTTAGTTGAGTAGTTGGGTTTTGTCTTTACTTCCTTATCGTTTTGATTTAAAAGAAAGAAAACGAAAAAAAATTACCTGTTTTCCGCGTAGAGATTATTTTTGGTTACTAAAGTGACACCTGGAAATTGGGGTGTTACATTGTGGTATCAGAGCTTAGTCGAGTCTTTTGGGAGTCTTTGGGGAATAGGTCTTCTGTGCTAGGTTGTGTGACTCTGCAAAGAGTGAAAATTGATTGTCTGCAGAGCGATTTTCGCTCTAATTGCTTGCGTTACTACTCAATCGGATTGGGTGGTTTGTCTAGTGCTACCGTATGGTTAGTACTAATCGGACGTTCGATGGGATATAGGATGGTGGATCTTAACCGGATGGCGGAGGCTACACGTGAGCATCATCAACGACTGATGGCGACAACAATGTATCAACAAAGAGGAATGAACCGAACTGGAGCTGGGGGACCAATGAGGTCAGGTTCCCAAGGCTACAACGGAAGGAAGAGCTACCATAAGTGGGGACCATATCAGCGTTCCGAGGGAAGAAATCTTATCTCAAGAGTCTACAAACCAACGACTGCTGATACTGGAGGGGAGCCAGTTGGTGACAAAGGTGTGACATGTACTCGTTGTGGAAAGTTTGGGCATTTTGCTAACAAGTGCTCAGTGACTGGACGGAGATGCTTCAAATGTAACCGAGAGGGGCATCTAGCTGTGAACTGCAAGACACCCCAGGAGGAAATGTCTGATAGTAAGATGAAAGGGAATGATGCTACCGAAGGGACAGGAAACAAGACTTCGGGAAGAGCAGTGACGTGTTACAGGTGCAGGGAAGTAGGGCACTATGCTAGTAAGTGCAAGATCAAGGGAAAACTATGCTTTAATTGCAACCAACCGGGACATTTCTCCAGAGATTGTAAGGCACTCAAGGGCGAATCATCAGGGAATGTTGGGAAAGGAAAACAATTTGCTACAGAGGAAAGGATTCATACCAAGGAGGGGGCAAGAGCTGAGGAGTTGAACGAGGAAGAACGTGGGAACGATGGTAATATTTTAACTGTTCTTTTATTCTAGAATAACTTACTCTTTTCTCTTCGAAGCGAGTGTGACGCGCCTAACTTGTATTTACGACCTAGACTATGATCTTATGATTATTATCCCTAGTAGGACCTTATTCGAAGTTGCTCGTGTTTTAACTATAGGAGTTACACGAGGTTGGGAATAGCACACTAAGTCTAGAAAGTAGCCTTCCACCGATGCGATTATGAGGAAGCTAGTAGCTGAAGAACGAATCTTAGGGAGATTCCGTATGGGTAGTATACGTGTCATGTTGAGGGTGTGTAGTTCCGTAGCGGGATCATTAAAGGATTTAGTATCAGGATATTTGTGACTACTGGAGGATAGGAACTCATTGACTGTTCCAGTGGGTTTTTCTAAATTTCCACCTTCGATGTATTAGGCCTGATCAACCTAATATTGAGGGGGTGATATTCGGAATCACAGCTGGTTATGGACTTTGATAGAAGGACGGGTAAGATGAATTTGAATTGATTGAGGATTAGTCGGATTTGGGAGGAAAGTTTGTGTGATTACTCCAAGTAGAGGTAGACCAAGTCAAGAGATTTAGTGCTGGAAAAGTATTAAGTAGTTTCTCGGAAGTTATGAAGTTATAGGTTATGTGATTGCTGAGTGGAATTGTTAGAAACTAAATAAGTTGGATTTAATCAGGTTTTAGATGATAGTTTGATGGTAGCAAGAGTGAGAAGAATTAGCTCTGAACTAGATTGTTATAGTCGAGTTCGAGGAATAAGTTTTGCTAAGCGTTTGATTAATATGTGGAGACATTATAGTCTTAAGAGATGAATTTTCGCTTGAAAAGTGTTGAATTAATGATTAAGTTGGAGAAAGAAAGTTTTAGCATAAGTTGAATACTTGAGGTTGTTGATATGGATTCCAAAGAAATATGCTGAGATTACTAAGTGAGATATACTAAGTTGGATTGAAATCTTAGGGTTAAGATTGAATCTTGAGAGCCGAGAATCGCGTACGAGTAGGAGATCTTATGGTTGTAGGTGTGACAATAGGAGTTGAATCTTAGAAGATTGAAGTCCTGAAGGTGAGTTTCGGGTTAAGACCATTGATGTATAATATAAGAGTGATCTTGAAGTAAAGGAATTCTGGGTTGTGTAGAGTGTTAAGGTTGGTTATAAGTTGGTGATCGATTGGTGTTGATTATGAGGTTGCGGACATAATGACCATGTGATAAGATTTGAATGATGTTGGCATAATAAGTTGTGAATGTGAAAGCATGACGACACCGGTCAGGTCGTTTGGGTGAGTGAAGGAGTTATAGTTTTTAAGAAACGGATATCCATTTAAGAAGTATTGAAGGATTAAAGGTCATTAGAGGACCAAACTTGGTGAAGGTTTAGGTTTTAAATCTATGAATGTCTGTCTAAGGTGTGTAGGACTCGAAGTTTGTCAGAATTTGATTGAGAGATTAAGAAGTTGAGTGACGAGATGGTGATGGAGTGACAAAAAGGAAAGTGTTAGTATTAAGATGAATACTTGAAGTTGTTATGTTTGGACAAGTTCCTCAGAGTCTAAGAGGGGATGAAACTTTGTTATGGATTTTGATGGTGCACATTACGGGTAACAAGTGAATTTTGCTAAAGTTGAATAAGAATCCTAGGGCTAAGGTTGTCCTAGAGAGCTGAGATTCCTGTACACATAAGAGATTTGGTGGTGTTAGCGGTTACGGTAAGAGTTAAATCTCAGAATGTTGAAGGATCGGATGATAAGATGGCTAGTTAAGTCCCTTGAGGTATAGTTATGATTTAATCTTCTAGAGGATAAGTCTCGATTGGTGCGAAGTGTTAGGGATTTCAGTAAGTGTAAATAGGTTTGAGTGAGGGAAGTTCTAAGGAAGAAGACGATAATAATGGATTGTTAGATATTAAGAAGAGGATTATCTTATAAGTTGTTGATAACTTGATGTTGAAGGGGATAAGATTAGTGAAGGACAAGAAATAAGGACATAAGTCGATTTTTAATTCGAATGGTGACTAAGTAGGAGATTGATTTGCGAGTGATGATAGTTACGAAGTTGGATGTGACGTTAATGGACTATTAGATTCCAACGCAATATTTCGTCTAGGAGTTATCGAACGGACAAGTGGAGTTTTGGACTGTAGATGAAGATCACGAGGACAAGTTGAGTATTTACTTTGAAATGACAGAGAGGCACCGAGTTTAAGAAGAATTTCGGACGACCGAAAGTAAAGAAGTAAGTGGCTAAGGTTGTGCGACTGCACGGAATGCCAACCGGTATCATTTCAAGCAGAGATCCGACGCAAATGATCGAGCCAGACGACATGAAGTTGAATGATGGTTTGTCTTTTGAGGCGCCGACAGTTAGCAGTGGGAATAGAAGCGTGGAACAATCAAGGGCAAAACAGATTGCTTAAGTAAAGGTTATGAGGAACAATGACCCGGGCAATACTACATGGGAATTGGAGGACGAGATCAAGGAACTGTATTCCGGACTTTTCGCAGAACTCTGAGTTTCGAGGACGAAACTTTCTTTTTGGAGGGGAGTATTGTAAGACCTGGATTTGCAGAACCAGTTAAGTTCCGACTCACGCGTAGAATCAGTGTAAACGTGACAGGAGTTTGTTGTTTGAGAAAGATCAATGAAGAAGAAAGTTCAGGTTTGCTTGAGGTATGTTGCGTAGTCGCTGTAGGAATTAGTGCGAGTTGTCTGCACACCTGCCTTATGGCGAGCGTGTCCAGAATAGGCTATTTCGCTCTTAAAGCAACGTTTTGAGTGAGATTTCGAACTCTCGGAAAATTTAAAGATTCTCTTTATTTTTCCATCGACCAGCGTTTCATTTCGGAACTCTGGACTGTACGCACGATAGGTTTCACTTTTCGGATGTCCGCCGACGCTAATTTCTTTGCTTCGAAACCCTATTTTTGAGCAATGGATGAAGACTTTTTCTATTCGGGACTTCTAACGAAGATTCCGTCCGCGTTGCCAGATTTGTTTCGACGTTTCCAATCTTTCTTCAGAAGGAAGTTTTGTCGTCCGGCGATCACAGCAAAAAGTAGTTTTTCGGGACAGATTTAACTTACACCGCTTTTGAGATTTTCGATATCGTTTTTCCCATATCATAGATATTTGTTTTGAGTTCTGGAATTCTGACGCTAGAATCTCTCTTAGAATTCCTCGGTGAACGTGCTGCAAAAATCGGAATCGCGAAATTTTCATTTTCCCGCGATTTCGCCCGCCTATAAATAGGCGAAAAAGCAAAATATCTTCCATTTTTCCTCCATTTGTGGCTGATTTCGTGGAGAGCAAGGGGGGAGGGGATTTCCGCGAAAACTTGACCAATCTTCGTGCAGTTCGTCCCTACTTCTAGGTATCGAGGTAACTAACACGATTCCTACCTCTGATTGTTGTTTCTGTTGCGTTTTTGAAGTCGTTTCTGTGCTCACAGTTTTGAGTTTTTTCTAAAATGGTCCGATTTCTTCGATTTCTTGGTTGGGTTATGTTCCTTACGTTCCCCTGAGTCTAAAACCTCTGTCAGTAAACTCTGATTGCGATTCAGTTGTCCAGGATCTGAAAAACTGTTTCAAAACCTTTTTGTCTCACATTTCGAAACTTTATTGTCGAAAAGTCATAATTTGACTTCGTGCCTTTAGGATTTGTTGTCACGGATGTCATGAGGATCGTTGCTGTCAAATTTGTTTTCAGAACTGATAACTTTGAAGTTTTGAGCCTTTATTTTGGACCAAAATGCCCCTGGATAGTCGTATTTCGGCCCGATTGTCCGAAAATTGTTCTGACAGTTTCTTTGCCTTAGTTTTACCCTAAAACTACCTTGTAAACTGATTTGATCGAAGAAAAAGAGCCGAAGCCCTTTTTCCTTTGTGGCCGTGACCTTGTAGTGTTGGGGAGGGAGTTTTCGTTTTCGAAAACTTGTCTTTTCGTACCTGATTGTCCTATTCTGAAGCTTTAGTGCTTTGTCTATCGTTTATGTATTGTTTTGCGATCGAACTAATCGATTTTGTTTGGGTTCTGCTTTGTTTTTCTCCGAGGTTCAGTTGAGGGAACTTTGGAAGACTCAGAGCAATTGTTTGAGGAGAACTTTGTTTGCGAAGCTGGAACAGCTCGAGGTTAGGGCAACTTACATATATATTAGCTATGAACGCATGATAGGCGTCGATCCATTCGACTTATGCTTTACTTTGATGTTGATTATGTTGATGAACTGATGTTGTGATGTTGTGCTTTGTTGGATTGTGCGTTTTGACGCGACTTCGGAGTGGAGATTCATTGATCTGGTGATCTTTGATGTTTCGGGTTGGATGAACAACCCTAGGCAAGTTCAAACGAGGGGTTTGGGACTTAGCCATTTGTTGGGATTCGTTGGTTTACTTAGACTTTCCCCGGGAAACTTCTTTTGGGTGGTTGGTTTTCGGAAATCCTAGAATGAATAGAATTTTGTAAACTAGAGACTTTGGGAGACTTAGACTTTGAGAAATAAACTCATAACCTGACTAATTCAATTCGAAACATTTTTACTAAATGAATAGTTATAGGAGAACTAAAGGGGAAAACATTTACGAAAGACGGGGAAAAGTCGACCTTTGTTGTGGGTTTGGAGAGTTATCGGAATTGGGGAAAGCCACTAAGGTGAGCTATGGTGATGATTGAAGTCACCGAGTACTTTAGTACTCTTGGGGAGTGTTGTGGAGCCGTGTTGTATTGACCGACACCTAGTGCTCTTGTTGTTTGGGCGGTGTTGTATTGACCGACACTAGACCCTTGTGTATTCTGTGGATGGAGTTGTGTTGTATTGACCGACACTTACTCCGAGTTGTGTTGTATTGACCGACACTAACTCATGGGTTTGTTGAGATTGGGTTGTGAGCTACACACTTTCGTGGTAAGGGCGATTCGTTGTTTGGCTAACCATATTGCATCAATCGGGTGAATAACGGGAATGGTTCACCTTGCATAAATGATGAATAACGGGAATGGTTCATCATATGGTGAATAACGGGAATGGTTCACCAAGGATGAATAACGGGAATGGTTCATCCAGGATGGATAACGGGAATGGTCCATCCATAGTGAAGAACGGGAAGCTTCACTGAGGCGTGAGACTTCGTGAAAGCATGGAACTTCACTGAAGCGTGAGACTTCGTGAAAGTGAGTAAGCTTCACTGAGGCGTGAGACTTCGTGAAAGCAGAAACTTCACTGAGGCGGGAGACCTCGTGGAGACGGGAACCTTCGCTGAAACGGGAGACTTTGCGGAGGCGTACACCTTTGCTGAAGCGGGAGACTTTGCGGAGGCGTGCAACTTCACTGAAGCGTGAGACTTCGTGAAGGCGCGAAACTTCACTGAAGCGTGAGACTTCGTGAATGTGTGAGATTTCACTGAAGCGTGAGACTTCGTGAAAGCGTAAGACCCCATTGAAGCGTGAGACTTCATGGAAGCGTGAGATTTCATCGTCGTTTACCCTAGGGCAACGACAGGGAACATTGGTTTAGTTGGATACGTGTGTGTTGGGAGGACGATACATTGTTTGACTAACCTTATCACCTAACTTCATATGTTGAGATTATGATGATTTGATGTTGTTGAACATCGTTAGGTATTAATGATTGAACTGTGTAGGAGATTCGAGAACATGTTATGTATATACCTTAGAGTAGGCAATACATAACTTATATGTATATATATACAACATATGTATATATCCCCTTTATCACAAGTTGATTGTATATCTATTGTATTCTGTAAGTTGACCCTAGCGCCTTGGCTTTGTTTGTATGTTTGTGTTTGGGCGGTCGGCCTGCTGCCAGGCGTCTGTCAGCCGGTTCATGATGATTCGTTGTGCGGGAAAGACCCGGAGCGGAACGATTATTACTGAAGCTTTCGACGAGGACCCGGACTTCATGCCTGATCGAGGGAGGGTCGATGATAGTAGTGTGGGGTATGGGTGGTTAGAGTCTTTTGGAGTTGGTTGTTACTGTAATAGCTCTGATTCGTTTTGCTTTTGGGATCGGGTAGGTTTCCGACGCATGACTTTTTGTGTGGTTCTCTTACTGAGGGATCACAGTGAGTCAGTTGGACCATAGGGGTCTTTGCTTAGGCCATATTGAGGCCGACTTTCTCCTAGTGGTTTGTAATCATAATTTTCTCACTTACACTTCTGGGTCTGTATATATTTGCCTACGGGCACACTGCTTTGGAGTCACTGTGAGTGTGTGGGACGTGGAAGTGCAGCTGAGGCTGTACATGTTTATATTTGTTGTATATCGGTTAGTTGAGTAGTTGGGTTTTGTCTTTACTTCCTTATCGTTTTGATTTAAAGGAAAGAAAACGAAAAAAAATTACCTGTTTTCCGCGTAGAGATTATTTTTGGTTACTAAAGTCACACCTGGAAATTGGGGTGTTACACATATCATCTTCAACTTTCCGAGATTTAACTACAATCGTAAATGCTGGCTTATCTTCTTCAAGGCAAGAGTAGTGATGAACCAGAGAGGAATTTGCTTTTATTATCTATTAGCTCTTCCTTACTTTTCTAGTCTGCTGTATTAGTTTGTGGGTTCTTGTATTTTATTTTACAAAGTTATCTCTATACTGCTTGCGTTTTCTGGTTGGTGGTTGGTTGCCTTGGTTAAAGTACTCTTTTTCCTCTCCTTGGGTTTTTTCCCTTTGGGTTTTCCCTTGGAGAGGTTTTGATGAGGCTTTCTCCTTGGCCGTTCTTTTACCACATCTTTCTAGCAGTTTGAGACTTTTTGTCCACATGAGAGGATTGTTCTCATGACTTTTATTCTTCATTATCTATATAAATATTCAGTTGCTTCTCAAAAAAAAAACTACAATCGTAAATGCTAACACCACTAAATCTCTTATTCGGTTGCAGTCCAAAAGACAATGATAGTGGGACAACTAATCCATTCCTAGGATAACATCTAGGTTCTGTTAAGTCAATCAAACAGTTAGTACTCATCATAAGATAACATCTAACATGCTATACAATATGATTAAGCAATAACTTCAATCAATTCTAAGCGAAAAATCGCTTGCAGACAATCAATTTTCACTCTTTGCAGAGTCACACAACCTAGCACAGAAGACCTATTCCCCAAAGACTCCCGAAAGACTCGACAAGCTCTGATACCACAATGTAACACCCCGATTTCGGTGGCGTCACTTTAGTATCCAAAAATAAACTTAATGCGGAAAACGTGAATATTTTTTTTTTCTCAATAATACCATCAGAGACTGAAAGAAATAAACTCCCAACGAAAGATAACAGAACTAATATATATTATAAATACAGCCCCCGCTGTAACTAGTAAACCACGTCACGAGCAAACCTCCAGTGACGGAAAGTAAAAGAAAGTAACGCCCGTAGGCAAAATGTACAATCCCAAAAGGATAGGTCAAGTGTCAGCAGCACAAGCCCTCAAAAATAAGAATAAGTCAGAGCTATGACACTAACACCCAACCTTAGTAGACTCTAAACACCCATCCCCCATACTTCCATCATTGACTCTCATCTGGTCATGCATGAAGTCCGGGTCCACGTCGAAGGCTCAGTAGTAGTCATTTCGCTCCGGGTCTTCCCCGAACGACGAAGAATCACGAAAGAATCCATCGACGACATCTGACAAAAAGGGCATACATAGCCCCCCAAACACAGGTAGCACATGCAAGGGTCAACTTACGGAATATAGCATAGAGAATACAAGACAACAGGTAAAGTATAAGGGGTATATATATATATGTTGTATGTATACATATAAGTTTTGCATTGTCTACCCTAAGGTTTAAACATAGCATGTTATCAAATCTCTTATACAATTCAATCATCAAAGCACGTAACGATATTTATCAACAACTACTCATCAAAACACATAACGAACATAATTAGAGTGCATGATATGTCAATGCAACGTCAATCTCGACGATTTCAGAAGAAGTAGGCTGGGCACGATCGAGTCGGTCCTAACACTGGCATTGTGTCGACCATAACCCTCGACTGTCACTTACCACCTTGACATAGCCGGATCAGTCCTAAATCTGCGGGTCGACTTTTCCCTCCGCCATGCCCGACAATCAACAGGTCGATCCTAACCTCACGGTCGATCATATCCCCCGTCGATGTCCGAATTACCCGAAGGTATAAACTGTACCCGAAGGCATAAACTGTACCCGAAGGCATAAACTGTACCCGAAGGCATAACTGTACCCGAAGGCATAAACTGTACCCGAAGGCATAAACTGTACCCGAAGGCATAAACTGTACCCGAAGGCATAACTGTACCCGAAGGCATAAACTGTATCTCATGATGATCTCCAAATCATCCGACGCATCTCCATCCGATGGTCAAAAACTGCTCAGCGAGCAAAGAGTATCGACATACTCGGAAACTATCAATTTCCCGGCTTATCCCTCGGATTGCCCAACGACATAACTGCTCCCACAGCACAAGAGTATCAACATACTCAAAACTTCTCAACTTTCTCAACACTTGGATCCGACGGCACTTCTCGTTTTCCAAAACTACGATCTTCCTCCTGAGCTTCCTTTCGAGTTTATTATCATTATTTGAAGATTTAGAGGTTGTTTAATGTCTTATGAGTTTTCTCTTCAAAATAATATCCTTTTTGTCTTATCGCGAAATCTTATAAGTTCTCGGGATCACCTAATCCCCAATGACTCAAGAGAATGTCTCGATCCATGAAAACCATAACAAGGCCCGAATCTCATTCGTCCTATCAAACTTTCTCAAAACTCTCTAAATAAAATCGGCATGACCTGCCCGCTATTCTCGCTACTCAGAATCACAGATATGAGTGCAAGACATAGTTAAATCATCACAGTCATCAATCATGTCATATATCAATGCATCTCAGAATAAACAGGTAGCACTTAGCATATAAAGCATGCACTACACATCCTAGATTACCCACATAGCACATAGCATGCAAGTCAATCATCAAAAACATAGTAGTAGATGCATCATCTACATTGTCAGCCGAAGCCTCAGAAAACATTTTACCAGTCAAACACTAACAAGTGCATAAACAATAAATCAAGTTGAATTCATCGACACCTAAAGCATTAACTAGCAAGGTAAGTTGCCCTTACCTTAGCAAATTTCCATACTAAGGTGCAACTCCGATCCGATTACATCTTTGTTTGCCTACGTCGGCTCGATTCCTTCCATTGTGTAGCTTCGATGCAAGGTGCTTCCGTTCATCGTACGAAAATCAAGTTTTAGAAACTTGTCGGCGAAGTGTCGCCGGAGAAAGTTGCGGCTCGCGGGGCTGACGGAGAAATTGTCGCCGGAGACACAAAGGAAGGTTGTTCCTTCATCCTTTCACGGCCAGAAACTCAACGGCGCAGTCCGTTTCCCCAAAGAGTCGACGGTTTGCCCAGAAAGTTCAGCCGAAGGTTGACGGTGGTTGCCGGGGTCGTCAAATAAAATGACCCAAATACGAAATTGAAGATAGTGGTTTGCTCTCCTCACAGCAAGGATCGTAGCAGTATCCTCCGTTTTTCCATCGGTCGCCGGAGTTGACCGGAAAGAGCTCCCGAAGGCGGCAGCGGCGGCGGTCGACGACGACGGAACGACGATCCGGAATATGGGTTTTGTTGTGGACACCGCAAGGGTTCCAACGGTACTAACCTCGCCGTGAACGGAGGTCCGAGCACACCGGAATCGAAGGTTGAAGTTTTGCGATGTCGACGGCGTCGTTGGTTCTGTTTCACGTTGTCTTCGTTGCTTCCATGGAGATGGTTGTGGTGCTTTTGGCCATGGAGAAAGAAGCTTGTGGTGATGGCTGGTGTTTTGTTTTGGGTGGAGAAAAATGATCCATGGTGGTGGTTCCTTGGAGAAAATAAGAAGAAGCTTTGTGATGGCTTCTTTGTGGCTTGTGCGTGAAGGAGAAGGAGGGACGGTGGAGGCTGGATTCCTCATGGTTGTTACGGTCATGAGGAGGAGGAGTGGTGGTCTCGTGGTGGTTGTGGCACTCGGCCATGAGGAAAGAGGAGTGGCCGTGGAGGTGGTTGGCTTCCATGGTTGTTTCATGGTGGAAGATAAGAAGCTTGGTGATGGGGATGGAGTTGTGTAGCTGCTGCAAGTGAATGGAGAAGAAGATGATGGTTGGGGTGCTGCCATGGTGGTTCGTCCATGGTGAGAGGAAGAAGAAATGGTGATGGTGGCCAGCGGTGGCATCTCGTGGAGAGGGAGAAGGGGACGTGAGTGAGAGGTACCATGGTGGTGTGGGTGCTTGCCAAGGAGGAAGAAAGAAGGAATGGGCGCTGGTGGTGCACGTTGGAAAAAGAAAAGAATGGAGATAAAATTGATATATGTTGGTGGTGGTGTTTGCTGCAGCTTTTGGAAAATAAGCAGAAGAAGAAGTAGAAAGGAAAGGAGAAGGGACATAATATATATAGAAGAAGAAGTAGGAAATGGGTCAAGGAAGAAAATGAAGAAAAAGTGTAATGAGAGAGAGAGATGTCGACAGAATGAGGATAGGATGGATAGATATTTTAGGGAGATATTTTGTAAACTGGTATAAATTGATTTAAACACTGAAGAATTTAGCTCACGGAGTTAAAAGAAAAATAGATAATGGATATATAACTATACTAAAAATTATGAGGAACCTTATGAAATAGTAAAATATAAATTATGATCACTTTGAACAAATTAAAATGATCCATGAACCAAGAAATGAGTAGATATTTATCAAAGATCGGATAAGGATGAATAGATATTTATCAAAGATAGGATAAGGATGAACAGATATTTTGTAAAGATATTTTCAAAAGATATTTTGTAAACCGGTACAGATTTGTTTAGATATCGGAGGATTTAGCTCATAGAGTTAAGATAAAAATTTGAGAGTGATTTCCGATTCTTCCTACTGATTCCAATGTATTCTAGACACGACATTCTCCCCGCTGAATCTTCTAATTCTTCAAAGAAATATCGGTATGATTTTTGGTTTTCGAGGCTTGTTTTTAATGCTATATATAGAGGTTGGCAAAACGCGGGAAAATGAAAGTTTCGCGAATCTGATTTTTCCGGCTTCATTCTCCATGAATTCTAAGATAGGTTTTGGCGACATAATACCAAAACTCAACAGAGGTTTCCTTGTATTTTAGGTGGCTAATGCAAAGTCGGTGTAAAAACTATTTTGCATCGAATGTCGGAATAGAAAACTTCCTTCTGAAGAAAGATTGAAATCATCAAGAGAAATGGGTGTACGCGTGTGGAATCTTCATTTGAAGCTCTGAATAGAAAAAGTCTTCATCGTCGGGTGATTCTAGGGTTTTGAAATACCAGGGTTTCGGTTTCGGCAAACTTCCGATGATTGGAATCGGACGTTCGTAGATCCTAGAGTTTCGCCTCGAAACGATTGTGATATATGGAAAAAGAGAAGTTCTAACATTTCTCTGAAGATTTTTGGAATTAATTTCCATCGTGACTTTAAGTGAAAACTAGCTATATACTAGGGTTTCTGCCCTAGGTTTAAGCGTATAACGATCGTGCTATAGCTTTTATCGACTTCGATACGATCCTCAGACTTTTCCTGAACTTTCACCTTCATAAATTTATTCCTTTCGATAGACTCTTGTTCAGATTTTCCTTCACGATACATCAAACCTAATCGTGAATAGGAATTTTATTCACTTGGCATAAGCTTAAAAACTTGGGTCTTACAGTTCCAATGTTTTAGGAAAAGATTGTATCCCTCCAGGACTTCAGGGGGGAAGATTTCAGTAGTTGGTCCAAAGAAGTCCCACCAGGAATGAAACCAAATTGGAAAAGAATATTTGTTGGTCCATTTGAAGTAAATGAGCCAAGAATGTTTAAAATTTTGGTTTTGTAGGCCAAGGATTGTAAAATCCCAAGCTTTGATGTAATCCCAATAATTAAAACCTATTGGGTCAAAATTCTGGGAAAATTTTCTGTAGTTGTTTGGATTGGGTCCAAAGTCAGTGGGACGAAGGACACGGAGGATTTGGAGTGTAGAATGGGTAATTAGGGAGTTGTCATTTTTATCCCTAAAGTGCTTGATTTCCACACTGTTTGTATCTACCAAGATAAACTCATAGAATCTCTGGGTTTTATTTGGGTGGATTGGATCAAGATGACCAGGGAAGAGTTTAATACCAATTTTATTGGCGAGGTTACCTCCTGAATGGTCCCACCATTCTGGTTCAATCAAGGTTTGGAATTTGGAGATTGTTTTGGTCAAGTAACCAGAATTTGGGTTAGGTCGACCAGATTGGGCAACAACAGGATTTTTTCCAGAATGAGTTGCAAGGTTACTAGTTTTCTCAATAAGGGATTGGAGAGATGGGAGATCTTGGTCAGCATCTTCCTCAGTGAAACTAGCCCAAGTCTTTTTTGGAAGTTTGGTAAGGCCTTGGGGAACTTCGTTCAGGCCTGATTGTTGAAAAGCAAGAAGGGTCTCAATTGGCAAAGCATAATCTGCTTTGGTTTGTTTGGGTTGAGGAGATTGGGCTTGAGCAGTGGGCTCAGTTTTTTGGACAGTGGGTCCTGATTGATGGGCAGTGGGCCCAGATAAGATTAAAGAGTCAGAGATAATAATACCTTGGCTCTTGCCTTTGCCTTTTCCTCTTCCTCGGGAGGAGGAGGATCCTCCTCTGGAGGACATCTTATGATCTTCCCTGCAAATACTCACGAGTAAGAAAATCAGGGAGAGAATTGGTAGATCCTTTTATATATTCAATTTCAAAGTCAAAAACGCTTAAAATAGCTTGCCATCTGGCGAAGATATGTTTTGAAGCTAAGTTTTTTACATCTTTTTGAAGAATTTCTTTGGCAGATTTGCAGTCCACACGGACTAAGAATTTTTGATTAATTAAATCAGATTGAAATTTTGAAATAGACAAAACGATTGCTTAAACTTCTTTTTTGACAGTAGAATAATTCTGCTGAGCAGGGTTCCAATGTTTTGAAGTAAAAGCAATAATTTGTTCTTTGTCAAAAACCTTTTGTTTCAAAATACCACCAAAGCCAATATCAGAGGCATCAGTTTCAATAATCTTAAAAGCTTGAGGATTTGGGAGATAAAGACAAGGGAGATTTTTGACACGCAGTTTGATTTGTTTGACCACATTTGTATGAATATCAGACCAAGGTGGAGGATCCTTCTTGAGTCTATCATGAAGGGGTTTGATAATGGTGCTGAGTTGAGGACAGAAGTCCGCAACATAATTGAGACATCCCTAGAATCTTTGCAATTGGGTTTTGTCTATGATTTGATCAGGAAATTTATCAGTGAACTCAATGGCTCTATTTATTGGGAGGATAGTTCCTTGATGAATATTGTGACCAAGGAATTTGATTTTGGTTTGGAACAAGCTGACCTTAGTTTTGGAAACTGCCAGACCATTCCTTTTGATTACAGAGATAAAGGTATTGAGGTGTTTGAAGTGTTGATCTATAGTTTGAGAAAAGATCAGCACATCATCAATGTAGACAATGCTGAATTTGGAATAGGGATTGAAGATTTCGTTCATAATCCTTTGAAATTCAGAAGGGGCGTTCTTTAGCCCAAAAGGCATAACATTCCACTCATATTGTCCAAAAGGGACAGTAAAAACAGTTTTATACCTATCCTTTTCCTGTAATTGGATTTGCCAGAATCCAGATTTCATGTCGAATTTTGAAAAGATCTTAGCATCATGAAGTCTAGCTAGGAGATCTTTCTTGTTGGGAATAGGATATCTAATCTAACAAAGAGCTTGATTGAGGGGTTTGTAGTTGATGACCAGCCTAGGGGTTCCACGTTCTATCTCAGCTTGTTTGTTGACATAGAAGGGTGCACAGGACCAAGGGCTCTTACTCCTGCGAATAAGTTTTTTCTCAAGAAGATCATTGATTTCTTTTTGGCAAAAATGAAGAAGTTCTTCATTCATTTGGATGGGTCTAGCTTTGGTTGGGATTTGTTTGTCAGAAAAATCTTTTTCATAAGGAAGTTCCACCATATGGCTCTTCCTTTCCCAAAAGGCGTTGGGTAGATCAAAACAGATGTTGGATTGAATATTTTCCAAAATATTCTCAATCCTTGATTTGACAGAGGTTTGTTGTAATTGAACTTCAATGTTCTTGTAAGAGATTTCTTCCTTGAGGAAGTTGATTTGCTTCTCCTTGTAAGATATAACATTCAAGGTTTTATCAAAGGGAGGTTCAGAGAATTTGAACAGAATTGGCTGCCCAAGGTGCTGGACAGTGATGCCTTCCACGTCAGTATTATAGGGAAAGAGCTTCTTAATGAAAGGAGTCCCTATAATGACTTTTTGGCTAAGATTTCTGACTAACAGGAAAGGAGTTTCGATTTCAAGGCTACCATTTTTGATAATGGCTGATGGGATTTTATACTTGATGATTAATCTAGAACCTTCAGCAGCACTGAGTTTCTCAGTTGTTTTTTCAAAATATCTGGTGGGAATAAGTCCCTCAGAAATACAACTGGAATCAGCCCCAGTATCAAAGAGAGCAGGAATTTCTAGAACAAAATCTCTTATAAGGATTTTGATGTGGACATAGAATTTCTGGATGATAACTTGGTTAATAACTTCCAAAAAGTCATTGCAATTGTCGTTAGGGACAAGATTGGAATCAGGTATAGAAGAACTATCATCCTCGTAATCTTTAGTCAGTTTATCTAAGATAAGCTGCTGACTTCTTTGGATTTGTTTGAGACTTTTGACTTCTACTTTCAGAGTATCGATCTCAAATTGAAGGTCTTGAATAGTGACCGGCTTGACAGTAGATTTTTCAAGACGTTTGAAAGTGTCTCTGAGATTGAATTTATTGGTAGTAATGGGACTTTTGGGAGGCCTATCTTCAAGAGTAGATCTGAGGCGTTCCAAATAGATTTTCTTTTCTTCGGGATCAGGGATAGAATTAATGGCCCTGAAGAGAAGATCTTGCTCATTGGTCAAGGTATTGATGGACAAAGTATTGATAGAAGATGATGATTGAGAATCATCATTCTGGATTTGATTTAGGTCTTCAGAGACCTCAGAGTCCGAAGGATTAGAATCTTCTTCATCAGAGGTTTGGATGAGAAGATTATTGATCTTGTCTTCAATCTCAGGTTCAAGATGAAGCTCAGAGATTCTTCTTTTGAGTCTGCAATATCTGCTAATATGGCCAGGCTTGCCACAGTTATAGCAGGTGACATCTTTTCCTTGAGAGGGTCTAGTCTCAGGAGAGCTTTTGGGAATTTGAGCAGAATGAGGTTTAGATCTAGGTTTGGGCTTCCTATGATCGTTTCTGCTAGATCTTTTCCTCCATTGTTGTTTAGGAGGAGGATCATGCTTTCTGGGCTTAGGTTTCTTGGGACAACCCTGAATTCCAAATTGTTCGCAGAAGGTACCCAAATCTCTGCGATTCTGAGATTTCTCCTTAGTGAGTTGCTGTTGAATTTTGTCACCTTGACAGATTTTGAGAGCAACTCTTTGAATGATAGCTATGAGCTGACCATAACTAAGGGTATGATATGGGATTTCTCCTCCCGGATTTTGGCTTCTAAGTTTTTCTCGAACTTTGTCGCCAAAAGATTTAGGAAGACCAGCTAGGAATTTCTCTTTCCAGAAGGCTTGTTGACTATCTTCACGGGTGTAAACCCTGGTCAGGAAGGTATCCTTATACCATCTGAAATCACCTAAAGATTTACACTTAAGATTGGATAAAAGATCACCAGATCTATCCTTGATGAGGGAAGGATCTCCAACAAAATGTTGGGCTATGGTAAAGATTAATGAGTTGACAGCATCAGGAATGAATTTGCCATCTTCGATGATAGGATTACCTTCTTCATCAGTCTTGATTGCAGTCAAAATCTGATTCTTCTCGTCTTCAGTGAGATAATTATCCCACCATCCTTTGAGCTGGCCACAGAAACCAACAACCAAGACTTCGACAATAAGAGATTCAGGACAACTATTGGCGGTAACATAGGCTGTGGCCACCATGGTCATATTTTGGAGGATTTTGGTGATGCCATACTCGTTTTCACCATCAATATTCCATTCATAGACATTGTTGGCATACTCGTTTTGAAAAACAACTGAGAAACTCAGTGCTGCTGAAGGTTCTAGATTAATCATCAAGTATAAAATCCCATCAGCCATTATCAAAAATGGTAGCCTTGAAATCGAAACTCCTTTCCTGTTAGTCAGAAATCTTAGCCAAAAAGTCATTATAGGGACTCCTTTCATTAAGAAGCTCTTTCCCTATAATACTGACGTGGAAGGCATCACTGTCCAGCACCTTGGGCAGCCAATTCTGTTCAAATTCTCTGAACCTCCCTTTGATAAAACCTTGAATGTTATATCTTACAAGGAGAAGCAAATCAACTTCCTCAAGGATGAAATCTCTTACAAGAACATTGAAGTTCAATTACAACAAACCTCTGTCAAATCAAGGAATAAGAATATTTTGGAAAATATTCAATCCAACATCTGTTCTGATCTACCCAACGCCTTTTGGGAAAGGAAGAGCCATATGGTGGAACTTCCTTATGAAAAAGATTTTTCTGACAAACAAATCCCAACCAAAGCTAGACCCATCCAAATGAATGAAGAACTTCTTCATTTTTGCCAAAAAGAAATCAATGATCTTCTTGAGAAAAAACTTATTCGCAGGAGTAAGAGCCCTTGGTCCTGTGCAGCCTTCTATGTCAACAAACAAGCTGAGATAGAACGTGGAACCCCTAGGCTGGTCATCAACTACAAACCCCTCAATCAAGCTCTTTGTTGGATTAGATATCCTATTCCCAACAAGAAAGATCTCCTAGCTAGACTTCATAATGCTAAGATCTTTTCAAAATTCGACATGAAATCTGGATTCTGGCAAATCCAATTACAGGAAAAGGATAGGTATAAAACTTCTTTTACTGTCCCTTTTGGACAATATGAGTGGAATGTTATGCCTTTTGGGCTAAAGAATGCCCCTTCTGAATTTCAAAGGATAATGAACGAAATCTTCAATCCCTATTCCAAATTCACCATTGTCTACATTGATGATGTGCTGATCTTTTCTCAAACCATAGATCAACACTTCAAACACCTCAATACCTTTATCTCTGTAATAAAAAAGAATGGTCTGGCAGTTTCCAAAACTAAGGTCAGCTTGTTCCAAACCAAAATCAGATTCCTTGGTCACAATATTCATCAAGGAACTATCATCCCAATCAATAGAGCCATTGAGTTCACTGATAAATTTCATGATCAAATCATAGACAAAACCCAATTGCAAAGATTCTTGGGATGTCTCAATTATGTTGTGGACTTCTGTCCTCAACTCAGCACCATTATCAAACCCCTTTATGATAGACTCAAGAAGGATCCTCCACCTTGGTCTGATATTCATACCAATGTGGTCAAACAAATCAAACTGCGTGTCAAAAATCTCCCTTGTCTTTATCTCCCAAATCCTCAAGCTTTCAAGATTATTGAAACTGATGCCTCTGATATTGGCTTTGGTGGTATTTTGAAACAAAAGGTTTTTGACAAAGAACAAATTATTGCTTTTACTTCAAAACATTGGAACCCTGCTCAGCAGAATTATTCTACTGTCAAAAAAGAAGTTTTAGCAATCGTTTTGTCTATTTCAAAATTTCAATCTGATTTAATTAATCAAAAATTCTTAGTCCGTGTGGACTGCAAATCTGCCAAAGAAATTCTTCAGAAAGATGTCAAAAACTTAGCTTCAAAACATATCTTCGCCAGATGGCAAGCTATTTTAAGCGTTTTTGACTTTGAAATTGAATATATAAAAGGATCTACCAATTCTCTCCCTGATTTTCTTACTCGTGAGTATTTGCAGGGAAGATCATAAGATGTCCTCCAGAGGAGGATCCTCCTCCTCCCGAGGAAGAGGAAAAGGCAAAGGCAAGAGCCAAGGTATTATTATCTCTAACTCTTTAATCTTATCTGGGCCCACTGCCCATCGATCAGGACCCACTGTCCAAAAAACTGAGCCCACTGCTCAAGCCCAATCTCCTCAACCCAAACAAACCAAAGCAGATTATGCTTTGCCAATTGAGACCCTTCTTGCTTTTCAACAATCAGGCCTGAACGAAGTTCCCCAAGGCCTTACCAAACTTCCAAAAAAGACTTGGGCTAGTATCACTGAGGAAGATGCTGACCAAGATCTCCCATCTGGAAAAAAATCCTGTTGTTGCCCAATCTGGTCGACCTAACCCAAATTCTGGTTACTTGACCAAAACAATCTCCAAATTCCAAACCTTGATTGAACCAGAATGGTGGGACCATTCAGGAGGTAACCTCGCCAATAAAATTGGTATTAAACTCTTCCCTGGTCATCTTGATCCCATCCACCCAAATAAAACCCAGAGATTCTATGAGTTTATCTTGGTAGATACAAACAGTGTGGAAATCAAGCACTTTAGGGATAAAAATGACAACTCCCTAATTACCCATTCTTTACTCCAAATCCTCCGTGTCCTTCGTCCCACTGACTTTGGACCCAATCCAAACAACTACAGAAAATTTTCCCAGAATTTTGACCCAATAGGTTTTTATTATTGGGATTACATCAAAGCTTGGGATTTTACAATCCTTGGCCTACAAAACCAAAATTTTAAACATTCTTGGCTCATTTACTTCAAATGGACCAACAAATATTCTTTTCCAATTTGGTTTCATTCCTGGTGGGACTTCTTTGGACCAACTACTGAAATCTTCCCCCCTGAAGTCCTGGAGGGATACAATCTTTTCCTAAAACATTGGAACAAAGAGTTAAACAATTACCCTGATTGTTTAAACTTTTATACAATCTTTTCCCTTTCTTGGGTATTTTCTTGGCGGTATGGTCTTAAGGCCAAACCCCAACCTATTCTCAACAAGCAAGCCCTTATCAAGTGGTGGAAAATTTTTTATGCTTCCAAAGCTCATAAGGATAAGGTAATTCATTGGTTCAAAAACAATCAGAATTACCTCAAACATGCTAGTCCGCAATCCAGTCTCTTGCTCAATCAAAAGGCCCACATCACAGCGGCCCTTGCGGGAGCTTCCTTGGAAGAAGACTTGCTAAGAAATCTCCAATCTGCTCTTCAATTATTAAAAGAGCCAAAGGAACAGGGCTCATCCTCAAAGGCCCCTCAACTCAAAATCGCTGAACAATCCTCTTTTGGGTCGTCATATTTTGTTCAAACCTCAGAATCAGATGATGAAGACTTCTGCTAAAGTGGTTTTGTCGTCTTGTAATCATTCATTTTGTAATAATTCTATCTCAATTATTGTAATCCACTGTAGCAACAGTAGAACTTTTCACTGTAGCAAATAGTACCTGTCAAATAGTACCGTCCACCGGAACTATTCAACCGTAACTATTCAAACAGTGTCCAATCTTTTCTTTAAATAGGCTTACTCTGAACCTTGTTAATCAGAGTTTGGTAAGAGCTTAGATAGAGAGTTTAGAGAGAGAAACACCGAAGAGAGCTGCGTTTGTAAGTTCTCCTTCTGTTTTCCTTTCTTCAATCTTTCAATTCTGTAAAAGTTTTCCCTCAGTTTTTAATCATATGTAATATTTTGTTCAGTTTTTATTTTCGGTTTATGGAAGGCTGAGCCTCCTGTTTTAATTCCTGTCTTTTAATTTCTGCAATTTATATTTCTGCAAGAAGCCCCTCCGTGGTGGCGTCCTACTTCTCTTGTTAATCCTCTTCTCATCCCCCTCCTTCTGCTTCCGAACCCCTCTGTGAGGACATCTTATGATCTTCCCTGCAAATACTCACGAGTAAGAAAATCAGGGAGAGAATTGGTAGATCCTTTTATATATTCAATTTCAAAGTCAAAAACGCTTAAAATAGCTTGCCATCTGGCGAAGATATGTTTTGAAGCTATATATATATATATATATATATATATATATATATGTCTATAATTGCAAAATTCAGTTAGTACAATCCAACAAAGCATATTCACAGATATCAACACATCCTATGATTAGCCACTTAGCACATATATAGCATGTGATTCAGCCAACATCAATCTTAGCAAAAATCAAATCATCAACACATATGTCGGCCGAAGCCCCAGAAAACGGAGACACAAGTCTCAAGGTTTAACAACGGCTGAAGCCTCAGAAAACATTTTCCAAATCAGCTCAATCAACATCATCATAATCAAATAAGCAAGTCGAAGTTATCAACGCCTAAATTATTAGCTAGCAAGTAAGTTGCCATCACCTTAGGCGCTTTCCTTCCTAAGCTGCAACTCCAAAGGTTGCTCCAAATGCCCGTCCTTTAACTCAGCTCGTTCCCGACCTTAAGAAAAGTATCATCATTTCTTAGTTACTAAGAAACAATTCAACTTTCAAAGGTTTAGAGTTCTGAATGTGTGAGTTTTGACTCGATTCAAGTTATGTACAAAAACACTTTTAAACTTTGATTTTCACAATAACAACGAAATGGATTATTTTTCTTTCAAACTTGCTTGCCCGAAGCTAAAACATATAGAAAGGTTGAAGGCTTACAAAATCAAAGTTCTGAAAGCTTGTCGGCGAATGTAAGGCCCAAGTTTTTAAACTTATGCCAAGTAAATAGAATCTTATTCACGATTAGGGTTGATGTATCGTGAAGGGAAACCTGAACTAGAGTTTACCAAATGAAATAAATTTATGAAGGAGAAAGTTCAGGAAAAGTCTAAGGATTGTACCAAAGTCGATAAAAGTTATAGCACGATCGTTACATGCTTAAACTTAGGTCAGAAACCCTAGTATATAGCTAGTTTTTGTAACACCCCGATTTCGGTGGCGTCACTTTAGTAACCAAAATAAACTTAATGCGGAAAAACGTAAATATTTTTTTTTTGATAATAACTAAGACAAGACTGAATTAAATAAAACCCAAATGCGAAAGGCAACAGAACTAATATACAATATATATAGTATCCCCCGCTGTAAATAGCGACCTCGTCACGAGTAACCTCCAATGACGGAAAGTAGAAAAGTGTAACGCCCGTAGGCAAAATGTACAATCCCAAAATGTTAGGTCAAGTGTCAGCAACACAAGCCCTCAAAAATAAGAATAAGTCAGAGCTAGGACACTAACACCCAACCTTAATAGACTCTAATCACCCATCCCCCATACTTCCATCATCGACTCCCATCTGGTCATGCATGAAGTCCGGGTCCACGTCGAAGGCTCAATAGTAGTCATTTCGCTCCGGGTCTTCCCCGAACGACGAGGAATCACGGAAGAATCCACCAACGACATCTGACAAAAAGGGCATACATAGCCCCCCAAACACAGGTAGCACGTGCAAGGGTCAACTTACGGAATATATGATAGAGAATACAAGACACCAGATAAAGTATAAGGGGTATATATATATATATGTTGTCTATATACATATAAGTTCTGCATTGTCTACCCTAAGGTTTAAACATAGCATGTTATCAAATCTCTAGTACAATTCAATCATCAAAGTACATACGATATCTATCAACATCTACTCATCAAAACACATAACGATGTTTATCAACATCAACTCATCAAAACACATAACGATACAATTAGAGTGCATGATATGTCAATTCAACGTCACTCTCGACGGTTCCAGAAAGAGTAGGCTGGGCACGTTTGAGTCGGTCCTAACACTGGCATTGTGTCGACCATAACTCCCGAGTGTCACTTACAACCTTGACATAGCCGGATCAGTCCTAACCCTGCGGGTCGACTTTTCCCTCCGCTATGCCCGACAATCAACAGGTCGATCCTAACCTCACGGTCGATCATATCCCCCGTCGATGTCCGAATTACCCGAAGGTATAAACTGTACCCGAAGGCATAAACTGTACCCGAAGGCATAAAGAATAGGCTGGGCACGTTTGAGTCGGTCCTAACACTGGCATTGTGTCGACCATAACCCCCGAGTGTCACTTACAACCTTGACATAGCCGGATCAGTCCTAACCCTGCGGGTCGACTTTTCCCTCCGCTATGCCCGACAATCAACAGGTCGATCCTAACCTCACGGTCGATCATATCCCCCGTCGATGTCCGAATTACCCGAAGGTATAAACTGTACCCGAAGGCATAAACTGTACCCGAAGGCATAAACTGTACCCGAAGGCATAAACTGTACCCGAAGGTATAAACTTAACTCATGATGATTCCTCGAATCATCCGACTCATCTCCATCCGATGGTCAAAACTGCTCAGCGAGCAAAGAGTATCGACATACTCGAAAACTATCAGTCTCCCGGCTTATCCCTCGGATAGCCCAACGACATAACTGCTCCCACAGCACAAGAGTATCAACATACTCAAAACTTCTCAACTTTCTCAACACTTGGATCCGACGACACTTCTCGTTTTCCAAAACTAAGATCATCATCCTAAGCTTCCTTTCGAGTTTATTATCATTATTTATAGATTTTAGAGGTTGTTTAATGTCTTATGGGTTTTCTTTACAAAATGAGATCCTTTTAATCTTATCGCGAATCTTATAAGTTCCCGGGATCTCCAAATCCCAAATGACTCCAGAGAATGTCTCGATCCATAAACACCATAACAAGGCCCGAATCTCATTCGTCCTATCGAAATTTCTCAAAACTCTCAAAATAAAATCGGCATGACCTGCCCGCTATTCTCACTATTCAGAAACTCAGATTTCTTTGCTAAAGCATAAATAACTCAGCACCATCAATCAACATGTCATATATCAACATAATAAGCAATAACCACATAGCACTTAGCATATAAGGCATGCACCACACATCCTAGATTACCCACATAGCACATAGCATGTAAGTCAATCTCCAAAAACATTCAGTAGATGAATCATCTACATTGTCAGCCGAAGCCTCAGAAAACTTTTCCCAGTCAATCACAAACAAGTGCATAAACAATAAATCAAGTCGAATTCGTCGACACCTAAAGCATTAGCTAGTAAGGTAAGTTGCCCTTACCTCTAGTTATTCCAGCGTTCTCCTCAAACGTTCCTTCACAATGAGCTCCTTGATCTTCAGGAAATTCTTCAAAAGAACCTTTAAAGTAAAACCACAGAATTCTATCAAAATCTATCGGAAACTAAGCTATCAATGCTCACTAAGGTTACACGAAGTAGTTCATACTCCGAGGTACGATAATCTAGCGCGAAAGGACAAGTTTTCGGAAAAGGAATTTTCCCCCTCCTCCTCTATAGGGCTCGGCCACTTTTCACAATTGTGGGGCTCGATTTTTCTTCGATCAAACTTGGTTCCTATGCTTTCATTAGCCGTAACTAAGGGTATTCTGAACTCGGAAAAATTATCGGATCAAAAACTGTCGCAGGGGTATTTTGGTCATGATTTTTAACTTAGAAATTTCAAAACTGAAATCCCAAAAACCAAATTTTGCAGGGACGTTACTAACGACGTTTATGACAACTAATCCTACTAACACTAAGCTAAGGCGATAGTTTTTAGCCTAAAGGTTGAAGCTTTACCTCAAAAACTCCAAAAATGGGTATTTAAGGCTAAAATTGATTCCGGCGGAATTCCGGCGACATAACGGAAAATCTAATCCGGCAGAAGTGATTTGGGCGCATAAGGAAGAGGTTTAGAATCAGAAATGAAAGATTCAGGATAGTTTTGCAAAAACCCATAAACTATCGGCTCAGAAAAGTCTACAGAAAAGCTATGGAAAAAGCGATCAGAGGTAAGGATTAGCGACTATACCTCGAAACCTTGAAGCAGCAACTAACGGATCAACGATCAAGCAAGTAATGAAGAAAATTCTTCTTCCTTCTTCCTTGGATGAACTCGCGGCCTTGAGGAGAGAAAATGGAGGAAAATTTGAGTTTTTCTTCCTTTCTTTGCTATATATAAAGGTTGGAAATTCGCGGGAAAATGAAAGTTTCGCGAATCTGATTTTTTCGGCGTCATTCTCCGTGAATTAATAGATATGTTTTGGCAAAATAATTCCAAAACTATAAAGAAGTCTCCTTGTATTTTTGGCAACTAATGCATAGTCGGTATAAAACTATTTTACCCGATAAGTTGCTTTTTGCATCGAATGTCGGAATAGAAAACTTCCTTCGGAAGAAAGATTGAAATCATCAAGAGAAATGGGTGTACGCGTGTAGAATATTCATTTGAAGCTCTGAATAGAAAAAGTCTTCATCGTCGAGAAATTCTAGGGTTTTGAAATACCAGGGATTCGGTTTCGGCAAACTTCCGATGATTGGAATCGGACGTTCGTAGATCCTAGAGTTTCGCCTTGAAACGATTGTGATATATGGAAAAAGAGAAGTTCTAACATTTCTCTGAAGATTTTTGGAATTAACTTCCATCGTGCCTAAAAGTGAAAATTAGCTATATACTAGGGTTTCTGACCTAGGTTTAAGCGTATATCGATCGTGCTATAACTTTTATCGACTTCGATACGATCCTTTGACTTTTCCTGAACTTTCTCCTTCATAAATTTATTTCATTTGGTAAACTCTTGTTCAGGTTTCCTTTCACGATACATCAACCCTAATCGTAAATGGAAATCTCTTCCACTGATCCTAAGCTTAAAATCTTGGGTCTTACATTACTACCCTCCAAAAAGAAAGTTTCGTCCTCGAAACTTAGGGTTCAGTAAAAGCTCTGACTATTGTTCTTGATCTTTTCCTCTAACTCCCATATGGCATCGTCTGTGTCTTTGTTCCAAATAACTCTTACTAAAGCACTCTGCTTTCCCTTCGATTGTTTCACTCTTCTAGTCCCAATGTTGACCAACGGCGTCTCAACAGACATATCATCTTTCAACTTGCCGAGGTTTAACTACAATCATCAATGATAACACCACTAAAACTCTTACTCGAATATGATCTCCAGCTTCTGAAGTCAATCTTTACCCTAAGATTCTCATTCCACTTAGCAAAATTCACTCGCTAATCTCTAGCTTGTATCACCGAAATCCATAACAAGTTTCATTCACTCTTAGACTTTAAGCAACTTGTCCAAATATGACAACCTCAAGTGTTCATCTTAATACTAACACTTCCCTTTTCTGTAACTTGATCACCACCTCGTCAATCAACTTCTTAATCTCTCTATCAAATTCTAACCAACTTCGAGTCCTAGAAACTTAAGACAACAATTCATAGACTTAAAACCTGAACCTTCACCAAGTTTGGACCTCTAATGTCCGTTAATTCTTCAATGCTTCCTAAATGAATATCCATTTCTTCAAACTATATCTCCTTCGCAAGAGAACTTATACTTAATGCGAACTTTTTCCTCCCAGCTCGACTAATCCTCGATCCAATCAAGTTAATCTTACCAATCCTTCTATCAAAGTCCATAGCCAGCTCTGATTCCGAATATCACCCCCTCAATATTAAGTTGATCAAGCCTAATACATCGAAGGTGAAATTTAGAAAAACCCACTGAAACAGTCAATGAGTTCCTATCATCCAATAGTCACAAATATCCTGACCTCACATCCTCAACGATTCCGCTACGGAACTACACGCCCTTGACATCATACGTATACTATCCATAAGAAATCTCTATGAGATTCATTCTTCAGCTTCTAGCTTCCTTTTAAACGCATCGGTAGAAGACTACTTTCTAAGCTTAGCGTGTCATTCTAAACCTCGTATAACTTCTATAGCTAAAATACGAGCTACGGTCAAATAAGGTATTAATAGGCGTAATAACTATAAGGTCAAAGCTTAGACAGTATAAGTAAGTTAGGTGTGTTTGCACACGCTACGCGAGTAATGGAACATATTATACTGAAATGAGAAAGAATGGTTAGAAGGTTACCGTCGTTCTTGCGCTCTCCTCTGGCTAACTTCTTCGATCCTCCTCCGTCCATGATATAAACTCTTCCCCTAGTAGTGAGGCGCTTTCCCCTTGCAGTGTTAACAGATGGCTCCTTCTTGGGCGCCTTACAATCCACAGCTCGATGTCCCACTAGGTTGCAATTAAAGCATCTTGGTCCAGTCACTGGGCACTTGTCAGCAAAATGTCCAGTCTTCCCACACCTGAAACATGTCACGTCCGTGTTGCCGACTTGATTCCCTGCACCTCCAGTAGCAAGGGTCATCGGTTTGTACTGTCCTAGGGTATAACCTTCCCCCATAGGGCGCTGATAAGGCTTCTTCATCTGAAACCTTCCTTTTCCAAGATTGTCTTGGGAACTCGACCTCATCGGTCCCCCAGTTCCAGCTCCATTCATCCTTCTATTTTTCATCAGCTCCACCTCTGTGGCCTTCTCCACCAAAGCTTGAAATCGTATAATCCCCAAAGGCCTCACTGAATCTTCGATGTCTGCTCTCAGCCCATTCAGAAACCGCTTACACATGTAGCGTTCATCAACATGGTTGTTGAAAAACTGGAAGTGCTTAGCCAATGATTCCAGCTTGGAAGCATACTCAGGTACGGTCATGCTCCCTTGACCCAGGGTCAGAAATTGTGCCTCCCGCTCGTCTCGAGCGCTAGTTGGAAAGTACTTCTCTAGAAACGCAGTACGAAAGGAGTTCCAATTCACCTCTTCGTGGTTAGCCCTCATAATTCCTCTGGTACCCTTCCACCAGTACTCAGCGTCGCCCAGCAGCAGATAAGTTGCCAGGCCCACCTTAGCCCCTTCAGCAGTCTGCAGTACTTCGAAAATCTTCTCAATTTCTTGGATCCACAAATCCGCATTGTCCGGGTCAGTCCCACCCGTGAACTTGGGTGGATCCTGCCTTCTGAAATCATTCAGTCCTCTGTTCTGGTCCAGGGCTACTTCTCTCTGAAGCCGGTGTAGCTCGCGTGTATCCTCAGTAGCACGCCTATGTGCATTGTCATTCGTCTGTACAGTCATTGCTTGGACCAAAGTGGCCACCATCTCAGCAAGTTGGTTAGAGTTCACCATGTTCTGTTAAGTTAAGCAAACAGTTAGTACTCATCATAAGATAGCATCTAGCATGACTATACAATATGATTAAGCAATAACTTCAATCAATTTTTAAGCGAAAAATCGCTTGCAGACAATCAATTTTCACTCTTTGCAGAGTCACACAACCTAGCACAGAAGACCTATTCCCCAACAACTCCCGAAAGACTCGACCGTGCTCTGATACCACAATGTAACACCTCGATTTCGGTGGCGTCACTTTAGTAACCAAAATAAACTTAATGCGGAAAAACGTAAATATTTTTTTTTTGATAATAACTAAGACAAGACTGAATTAAATAAAACCCAAATGCGAAAGGCAACAGAACTAATATACAATATATATAGTATCCCCCGCTGTAAATAGCGACCTCGTCACGAGTAACCTCCAATGACGGAAAGTAGAAAAGTGTAACGCCCGTAGGCAAAATGTACAATCCCAAAATGTTAGGTCAAGTGTCAGCAACACAAGCCCTCAAAAATAAGAATAAGTCAGAGCTAGGACACTAACACCCAACCTTAATAGACTCTAATCACCCATCCCCCATACTTCCATCATCGACTCCCATCTGGTCATGCATGAAGTCCGGGTCCACGTCGAAGGCTCAATAGTAGTCATTTCGCTCCGGGTCTTCCCCGAACGACGAGGAATCACGGAAGAATCCACCAACGACATCTGACAAAAAGGGCATACATAGCCCCCCAAACACAGGTAGCACGTGCAAGGGTCAACATACGGAATATAGGATAGAGAATACAAGACACCAGATAAAGTATAAGGGGTATATATATATATGTTGTTTATATACATATAAGTTCTGCATTGTCTACCCTAAGGTTTAAACATAGCATGTTATCAAATCTCTAGTACAATTCAATCATCAAAGTACATACGATATCTATCAACATCTACTCATCAAAACACATAACGATGTTTATCAACATCAACTCATCAAAACACATAACGATACAATTAGAGTGCATGATATGTCAATGCAACGTCACTCTCGACGGTTCCAGAAAGAGTAGGCTGGGCACGTTTGAGTCGGTCCTAACACTGGCATTGTGTCGACCATAACTCCCGAGTGTCACTTACAACCTTGACATAGCCGGATCAGTCCTAACCCTGCGGGTTGACTTTTCCCTTCGCTATGCCCGACAATCAACAGGTCGATCCTAACCTCACGTTCGATCATATCCCCCGTCGATGTCCGAATTACCCGAAGGTATAAACTGTACCCGAAGGCATAAACTGTACCCGAAGGCATAAAGAATAGGCTGGGCACGTTTGAGTCGGTCCTAACACTGGCATTGTGTCGACCATAACCCCCGAGTGTCACTTACAACCTTGACATAGCCGGATCAGTCCTAACCCTGCGGGTCGACTTTTCCCTCCGCTATGCCCGACAATCAACAGGTCGATCCTAACCTCACGGTCGATCATATCCCCCGTCGATGTCCGAATTACCCGAAGGTATAAACTGTACCCGAAGGCATAAACTGTACCCGAAGGCATAAACTGTACCCGAAGGCATAAACTGTACCCGAAGGTATAAACTTAACTCATGATGATTCCTCGAATCATCCGACTCATCTCCATCCGATGGTCAAAACTGCTCAGCGAGCAAAGAGTATCGACATACTCGAAAACTATCAGTCTCCCGGCTTATCCCTCGGATAGCCCAACGACATAACTGCTCCCACAGCACAAGAGTATCAACATACTCAAAACTTCTCAACTTTCTCAACACTTGGATCCGACGACACTTCTCGTTTTCCAAAACTAAGATCATCATCCTAAGCTTCCTTTCGAGTTTATTATCATTATTTGAAGATTTTAGAGGTTGTTTAATGTCTTATGGGTTTTCTTTACAAAATGAGATCCTTTTAATCTTATCGCGAATCTTATAAGTTCCCGGGATCTCCAAATCCCAAATGACTCCAGAGAATATCTCGATCCATAAACACCATAACAAGGCCCGAATCTCATTCGTCCTATCGAACTTTCTCAAAACTCTCAAAATAAAATCGGCATGACCTGCCCGCTATTCTCACTATTCAGAAACTCAGATTTCTTTGCTAAAGCATAAATAACTCAGCACCATCAATCAACATGTCATATATCAACATAATAAGCAATAACCACATAGCACTTAGCATATAAGGCATGCACCACACATCCTAGATTACCCACATAGCACATAGCATGTAAGTCAATCTCCAAAAACATTCAGTAGATGAATCATCTACATTGTCAGCCGAAGCCTCAGAAAACTTTTCCCAGTCAATCACAAACAAGTGCATAAACAATAAATCAAGTCGAATTCGTCGACACCTAAAGCATTAGCTAGTAAGGTAAGTTGCCCTTACCTCTAGTTATTCCAGCGTTCTCCTCAAACGTTCCTTCACAATGAGCTCCTTGATCTTCAGGAAATTCTTCAAAAGAACCTTTAAAGTAAAACCACAGAATTCTATCAAAATCTATCGGAAACTAAGCTATCAATGCTCACTAAGGTTACACGAAGTAGTTCATACTCCGAGGTACGATAATCTAGCGCGAAAGGACAAGTTTTCGGAAAAGGAATTTTCCCCCTCCTCCTCTATAGGGCTCGGCCACTTTTCACAATTGTGGGGCTCGATTTTTCTTCGATCAAACTTGGTTCCTATGCTTTCATTAGCCGTAACTAAGGGTATTCTGAACTCGGAAAAATTATCGGATCAAAAACTGTCGCAGGGGTATTTTGGTCATGATTTTTAACTTAGAAATTTCAAAACTGAAATCCCAAAAACCAAATTTTGCAGGGACGTTACTAACGACGTTTATGACAACTAATCCTACTAACACTAAGCTAAGGCGATAGTTTTTAGCCTAAAGGTTGAAGCTTTACCTCAAAAACTCCAAAAATGGGTATTTAAGGCTAAAATTGATTCCGGCGGAATTCCGGCGACATAACGGAAAATCTAATCCGGCAGAAGTGATTTGGGCGCATAAGGAAGAGGTTTAGAATCAGAAATGAAAGATTCAGGATAGTTTTGCAAAAACCCATAAACTATCGGCTCAGAAAAGTCTACAGAAAAGCTATGGAAAAAGCGATCAGAGGTAAGGATTAGCGACTATACCTCGAAACCTTGAAGCAGCAACTAACGGATCAACGATCAAGCAAGTAATGAAGAAAATTCTTCTTCCTTCTTCCTTGGATGAACTCGCGGCCTTGAGGAGAGAAAATGGAGGAAAATTTGAGTTTTTCTTCCTTTCTTTGCTATATATAAAGGTTGGAAATTCGCGGGAAAATGAAAGTTTCGCGAATCTGATTTTTTCGGCGTCATTCTCCGTGAATTAATAGATATGTTTTGGCAAAATAATTCCAAAACTATAAAGAAGTCTCCTTGTATTTTTGGCAACTAATGCATAGTCGGTATAAAACTATTTTACCCGATAAGTTGCTTTTTGCATCGAATGTCGGAATAGAAAACTTCCTTCGGAAGAAAGATTGAAATCATCAAGAGAAATGGGTGTACGCGTGTAGAATATTCATTTGAAGCTCTGAATAGAAAAAGTCTTCATCGTCGAGAAATTCTAGGGTTTTGAAATACCAGGGATTCGGTTTCGGCAAACTTCCGATGATTGGAATCGGACGTTCGTAGATCCTAGAGTTTCGCCTTGAAACGATTGTGATATATGGAAAAAGAGAAGTTCTAACATTTCTCTGAAGATTTTTGGAATTAACTTCCATCGTGCCTAAAAGTGAAAATTAGCTATATACTAGGGTTTCTGACCTAGGTTTAAGCGTATATCGATCGTGCTATAACTTTTATCGACTTCGATACGATCCTTTGACTTTTCCTGAACTTTCTCCTTCATAAATTTATTTCATTTGGTAAACTCTTGTTCAGGTTTCCTTTCACGATACATCAACCCTAATCGTAAATGGAAATCTCTTCCACTGATCCTAAGCTTAAAATCTTGGGTCTTACATTACTACCCTCCAAAAAGAAAGTTTCGTCCTCGAAACTTAGGGTTCAGTAAAAGCTCTGACTATTGTTCTTGATCTTTTCCTCTAACTCCCATATGGCATCGTCTGTGTCTTTGTTCCAAATAACTCTTACTAAAGCACTCTGCTTTCCCTTCGATTGTTTCACTCTTCTAGTCCCAATGTTGACCAACGGCGTCTCAACAGACATATCATCTTTCAACTTGCCGAGGTTTAACTACAATCATCAATGATAACACCACTAAAACTCTTACTCGAATATGATCTCCAGCTTCTGAAGTCAATCTTTACCCTAAGATTCTCATTCCACTTAGCAAAATTCACTCGCTAATCTCTAGCTTGTATCACCGAAATCCATAACAAGTTTCATTCACTCTTAGACTTTAAGCAACTTGTCCAAATATGACAACCTCAAGTGTTCATCTTAATACTAACACTTCCCTTTTCTGTAACTTGATCACCACCTCGTCAATCAACTTCTTAATCTCTCTATCAAATTCTAACCAACTTCGAGTCCTAGAAACTTAAGACAACAATTCATAGACTTAAAACCTGAACCTTCACCAAGTTTGGACCTCTAATGTCCGTTAATTCTTCAATGCTTCCTAAATGAATATCCATTTCTTCAAACTATATCTCCTTCGCAAGAGAACTTATACTTAATGCGAACTTTTTCCTCCCAGCTCGACTAATCCTCGATCCAATCAAGTTAATCTTACCAATCCTTCTATCAAAGTCCATAGCCAGCTCTGATTCCGAATATCACCCCCTCAATATTAAGTTGATCAAGCCTAATACATCGAAGGTGAAATTTAGAAAAACCCATTGAAACAGTCAATGAGTTCCTATCATCCAATAGTCACAAATATCCTGACCTCACATCCTCAACGATTCCGCTACGGAACTACACGCCCTTGACATCATACGTATACTATCCATAAGAAATCTCTATGAGATTCATTCTTCAGCTTCTAGCTTCCTTTTAAACGCATCGGTAGAAGACTACTTTCTAAGCTTAGCGTGTCATTCTAAACCTCGTATAACTTCTATAGCTAAAATACGAGCTACGGTCAAATAAGGTATTAATAGGCGTAATAACTATAAGGTCAAAGCTTAGACAGTATAAGTAAGTTAGGTGTGTTTGCACACGCTACGCGAGTAATGGAACATATTATACTGAAATGAGAAAGAATGGTTAGAAGGTTACCGTCGTTCTTGCGCTCTCCTCTGGCTAACTTCTTCGATCCTCCTCCGTCCATGATATAAACTCTTCCCCTAGTAGTGAGGCGCTTTCCCCTTGCAGTGTTAACAGATGGCTCCTTCTTGGGCGCCTTACAATCCACAGCTCGATGTCCCACTAGGTTGCAATTAAAGCATCTTGGTCCAGTCACTGGGCACTTGTCAGCAAAATGTCCAGTCTTCCCACACCTGAAACATGTCACGTCCGTGTTGCCGACTTGATTCCCTGCACCTCCAGTAGCAAGGGTCATCGGTTTGTACTGTCCTAGGGTATAACCTTCCCCCATAGGGCGCTGATAAGGCTTCTTCATCTGAAACCTTCCTTTTCCAAGATTGTCTTGGGAACTCGACCTCATCGGTCCCCCAGTTCCAGCTCCATTCATCCTTCTATTTTTCATCAGCTCCACCTCTGTGGCCTTCTCCACCAAAGCTTGAAATCGTATAATCCCCAAAGGCCTCACTGAATCTTCGATGTCTGCTCTCAGCCCATTCAGAAACCGCTTACACATGTAGCGTTCATCAACATGGTTGTTGAAAAACTGGAAGTGCTTAGCCAATGATTCCAGCTTGGAAGCATACTCAGGTACGGTCATGCTCCCTTGACCCAGGGTCAGAAATTGTGCCTCCCGCTCGTCTCGAGCGCTAGTTGGAAAGTACTTCTCTAGAAACGCAGTACGAAAGGAGTTCCAATTCACCTCTTCGTGGTTAGCCCTCATAATTCCTCTGGTACCCTTCCACCAGTACTCAGCGTCGCCCAGCAGCAGATAAGTTGCCAGGCCCACCTTAGCCCCTTCAGCAGTCTGCAGTACTTCGAAAATCTTCTCAATTTCTTGGATCCACAAATCCGCATTGTCCGGGTCAGTCCCACCCGTGAACTTGGGTGGATCCTGCCTTCTGAAATCATTCAGTCCTCTGTTCTGGTCCAGGGCTACTTCTCTCTGAAGCCGGTGTAGCTCGCGTGTATCCTCAGTAGCACGCCTATGTGCATTGTCATTCGTCTGTACAGTCATTGCTTGGACCAAAGTGGCCACCATCTCAGCAAGTTGGTTAGAGTTCACCATGTTCTGTTAAGTTAAGCAAACAGTTAGTACTCATCATAAGATAGCATCTAGCATGACTATACAATATGATTAAGCAATAACTTCAATCAATTTTTAAGCGAAAAATCGCTTGCAGACAATCAATTTTCACTCTTTGCAGAGTCACACAACCTAGCACAGAAGACCTATTCCCCAACAACTCCCGAAAGACTCGACCGTGCTCTGATACCACAATGTAACACCTCGATTTCGGTGGCGTCACTTTAGTAACCAAAATAAACTTAATGCGGAAAAACGTAAATATTTTTTTTTTGATAATAACTAAGACAAGACTGAATTAAATAAAACCCAAATGCGAAAGGCAACAGAACTAATATACAATATATATAGTATCCCCCGCTGTAAATAGCGACCTCGTCACGAGTAACCTCCAATGACGGAAAGTAGAAAAGTGTAACGCCCGTAGGCAAAATGTACAATCCCAAAATGTTAGGTCAAGTGTCAGCAACACAAGCCCTCAAAAATAAGAATAAGTCAGAGCTAGGACACTAACACCCAACCTTAATAGACTCTAATCACCCATCCCCCATACTTCCATCATCGACTCCCATCTGGTCATGCATGAAGTCCGGGTCCACGTCGAAGGCTCAATAGTAGTCATTTCGCTCCGGGTCTTCCCCGAACGACGAGGAATCACGGAAGAATCCACCAACGACATCTGACAAAAAGGGCATACATAGCCCCCCAAACACAGGTAGCACGTGCAAGGGTCAACATACGGAATATAGGATAGAGAATACAAGACACCAGATAAAGTATAAGGGGTATATATATATATGTTGTTTATATACATATAAGTTCTGCATTGTCTACCCTAAGGTTTAAACATAGCATGTTATCAAATCTCTAGTACAATTCAATCATCAAAGTACATACGATATCTATCAACATCTACTCATCAAAACACATAACGATGTTTATCAACATCAACTCATCAAAACACATAACGATACAATTAGAGTGCATGATATGTCAATGCAACGTCACTCTCGACGGTTCCAGAAAGAGTAGGCTGGGCACGTTTGAGTCGGTCCTAACACTGGCATTGTGTCGACCATAACTCCCGAGTGTCACTTACAACCTTGACATAGCCGGATCAGTCCTAACCCTGCGGGTTGACTTTTCCCTTCGCTATGCCCGACAATCAACAGGTCGATCCTAACCTCACGTTCGATCATATCCCCCGTCGATGTCCGAATTACCCGAAGGTATAAACTGTACCCGAAGGCATAAACTGTACCCGAAGGCATAAAGAATAGGCTGGGCACGTTTGAGTCGGTCCTAACACTGGCATTGTGTCGACCATAACCCCCGAGTGTCACTTACAACCTTGACATAGCCGGATCAGTCCTAACCCTGCGGGTCGACTTTTCCCTCCGCTATGCCCGACAATCAACAGGTCGATCCTAACCTCACGGTCGATCATATCCCCCGTCGATGTCCGAATTACCCGAAGGTATAAACTGTACCCGAAGGCATAAACTGTACCCGAAGGCATAAACTGTACCCGAAGGCATAAACTGTACCCGAAGGTATAAACTTAACTCATGATGATTCCTCGAATCATCCGACTCATCTCCATCCGATGGTCAAAACTGCTCAGCGAGCAAAGAGTATCGACATACTCGAAAACTATCAGTCTCCCGGCTTATCCCTCGGATAGCCCAACGACATAACTGCTCCCACAGCACAAGAGTATCAACATACTCAAAACTTCTCAACTTTCTCAACACTTGGATCCGACGACACTTCTCGTTTTCCAAAACTAAGATCATCATCCTAAGCTTCCTTTCGAGTTTATTATCATTATTTATAGATTTTAGAGGTTGTTTAATGTCTTATGGGTTTTCTTTACAAAATGAGATCCTTTTAATCTTATCGCGAATCTTATAAGTTCCCGGGATCTCCAAATCCCAAATGACTCCAGAGAATGTCTCGATCCATAAACACCATAACAAGGCCCGAATCTCATTCGTCCTATCGAAATTTCTCAAAACTCTCAAAATAAAATCGGCATGACCTGCCCGCTATTCTCACTATTCAGAAACTCAGATTTCTTTGCTAAAGCATAAATAACTCAGCACCATCAATCAACATGTCATATATCAACATAATAAGCAATAACCACATAGCACTTAGCATATAAGGCATGCACCACACATCCTAGATTACCCACATAGCACATAGCATGTAAGTCAATCTCCAAAAACATTCAGTAGATGAATCATCTACATTGTCAGCCGAAGCCTCAGAAAACTTTTCCCAGTCAATCACAAACAAGTGCATAAACAATAAATCAAGTCGAATTCGTCGACACCTAAAGCATTAGCTAGTAAGGTAAGTTGCCCTTACCTCTAGTTATTCCAGCGTTCTCCTCAAACGTTCCTTCACAATGAGCTCCTTGATCTTCAGGAAATTCTTCAAAAGAACCTTTAAAGTAAAACCACAGAATTCTATCAAAATCTATCGGAAACTAAGCTATCAATGCTCACTAAGGTTACACGAAGTAGTTCATACTCCGAGGTACGATAATCTAGCGCGAAAGGACAAGTTTTCGGAAAAGGAATTTTCCCCCTCCTCCTCTATAGGGCTCGGCCACTTTTCACAATTGTGGGGCTCGATTTTTCTTCGATCAAACTTGGTTCCTATGCTTTCATTAGCCGTAACTAAGGGTATTCTGAACTCGGAAAAATTATCGGATCAAAAACTGTCGCAGGGGTATTTTGGTCATGATTTTTAACTTAGAAATTTCAAAACTGAAATCCCAAAAACCAAATTTTGCAGGGACGTTACTAACGACGTTTATGACAACTAATCCTACTAACACTAAGCTAAGGCGATAGTTTTTAGCCTAAAGGTTGAAGCTTTACCTCAAAAACTCCAAAAATGGGTATTTAAGGCTAAAATTGATTCCGGCGGAATTCCGGCGACATAACGGAAAATCTAATCCGGCAGAAGTGATTTGGGCGCATAAGGAAGAGGTTTAGAATCAGAAATGAAAGATTCAGGATAGTTTTGCAAAAACCCATAAACTATCGGCTCAGAAAAGTCTACAGAAAAGCTATGGAAAAAGCGATCAGAGGTAAGGATTAGCGACTATACCTCGAAACCTTGAAGCAGCAACTAACGGATCAACGATCAAGCAAGTAATGAAGAAAATTCTTCTTCCTTCTTCCTTGGATGAACTCGCGGCCTTGAGGAGAGAAAATGGAGGAAAATTTGAGTTTTTCTTCCTTTCTTTGCTATATATAAAGGTTGGAAATTCGCGGGAAAATGAAAGTTTCGCGAATCTGATTTTTTCGGCGTCATTCTCCGTGAATTAATAGATATGTTTTGGCAAAAGAATTCCAAAACTATAAAGAGGTCTCCTTGTATTTTTGGCAACTAATGCATAGTCGGTATAAAACTATTTTACCCGATAAGTTGCTTTTTGCATCGAATGTCGGAATAGAAAACTTCCTTCGGAAGAAAGATTGAAATCATCAAGAGAAATGGGTGTACGCGTGTAGAATATTCATTTGAAGCTCTGAATAGAAAAAGTCTTCATCGTCGAGAAATTCTAGGGTTTTGAAATACCAGGGATTCGGTTTCGGCAAACTTCCGATGATTGGAATCGGACGTTCGTAGATCCTAGAGTTTCGCCTTAAAACGATTGTGATATATGGAAAAAGAGAAGTTCTAACATTTCTCTGAAGATTTTTGGAATTAACTTCCATCGTGCCTAAAAGTGAAAATTAGCTATATACTAGGGTTTCTGACCTAGGTTTAAGCGTATATCGATCGTGCTATAACTTTTATCGACTTCGATACGATCCTTTGACTTTTCCTGAACTTTCTCCTTCATAAATTTATTTCATTTGGTAAACTCTTGTTCAGGTTTCCTTTCACGATACATCAACCCTAATCGTAAATGGAAATCTCTTCCACTGATCCTAAGCTTAAAATCTTGGGTCTTACATTCACTTAAAGTCACGATGGAAATTAATTCCAAAAATCTTCAGAGAAATGTTAGAACTTCTCTTATTCATTATACGACAATCGTTTCGAGGCGAAACTCTAGGATCTACGAACGCCCGACTCCAATCATCGGAAGTTTGCCGAAACCAAAACCCTGGTATTTCAAAACCCTAGAATCACTCGACGATGAAGACTTTTTCTATTCAGAGCTTCAAATGAGGATTCTACACGCGTACACCCATTTCTCTTGATGATTTCAATCTTTCTTCAGAAGGAAGTTTTCTATTCCGACAATCGATGCAAAAAGTAACTTATCGGGTAAAATAGTTTTACACCGACTTTGCATTAGTTACTAAAAATACAAGGAGACCTCATTTTAGTTTTGGAATTCTTTCGCCAAAACATATCTTAGAATTCACGGAGAATGACGCCGGAAAAATCAGATTCGCGAAACTTTCATTTTACCGCGTTTTGCCAACCTCTATATATAGCAAGAAAGGTGAGAAAAATCACAAAAACTCCTCCATTTTCTCTCCAAGGCCGCGAGCTCCATTGAAGGAAGAGGAAGAAGAGCTTTTCTTCATTTCTTGCTTGATCATCGATTAAACAGTTGCTACTTCAAGGTTTCGAGGTATAATCGCTAATCCTTACCTCTGATCGCTTTTTCCATAGCTTTTCTCTAGGTATTTCTGTGCTCATAGTTTTGAGGTTTTTGCAAAACTATCCTGAATATCCCATTTTTGATTCTAAACATCTTCCCTACATTCTTCTGAGTATATTTAGCTAATAATACTCCGCCGATTCTCGAAAAACTACCGTCGAGTTTCAATTCTGGTGAAAATACCCATTTTGGGGCAAAGCTTCGTCCTTTGGGCTTAGAGCTAGTAGGATTAGTTGTCATAATCGTCGTTGGTGACGTCCCCATCCAATTTGTTTTTCGAAATTTCAGTTTTGAATTTCTGAGCTAAAAATCATGACCAAAATACCCCTGCGACAGTTTTTGATCCGATAATTTTTCCGAGTTTAGAATACCCTAAGTTACGGCTAATGAGAGCATAGGAACCAAGTTTGATCGAAGAAAAATCGAACCCTACAATTACCAAAAGTGGCCGAGCACTCTAAGGGGGGAGGGGGAAAATTCCTTTTTCGAAAACTTGTCCTCTCGCGCTAGATTATCGTACCTCGGAGTATGTACTACTTCGTGTAACCTTAGTAGGTATTGATAGCTTAGTTTCCGATAGATTCTGATAGTATTTCTGTGGTTTTGCTCTAAAGGTGATTTTGAGGAATTCCCAGAGGAGCAAGGCTTTGATTGTGAAGAAGTGTTAGAAGATCATCCTGGAGAATCTACAGGTGAGGGCTACTCACTGAATCTCTAGTTAATGCTTAGGGTCGATGCTTTCGACATTGTTTACTGTTTATGCACTTGTTTGTGTTTGATTGGAAAAATGTTTTCTGAGGCTTCGGCTGACAATGTAGATGATTCATCTACTGAATGTTTTTGAGAGTTTATTACATGCTATGTGCTATGTGGGTAATCTAGGATGTGTGATGCATGCTTTATATGCTAAGTGCTACGTGGTTATTGCATAATATGTTGATATATGACATGTTGGTTGATTGTGCTGAGTTAGTTATGCTTTCGCAATGAAATCTGTGATTCTGAGTAGTGAGAATAGCCGGCAGGTCATGCCGATTTTATTTTGAGAGTTTTGAGAAAGTTTGATAGGACGAATGAGATTCGGGCCTTGTTATGGTGTTCCATGGATCGAGACATTCTCTGGTGTTATTTGGGGATTAGGAGATCCCGGGAACTTATAAAATTCGCGATAAGATTAAAAGGATATTATTTTGTAAAGAAAACTCATAAGACATTAAACAACCTCTAAATCTTCAAATAATGATAACAAACTCGAAAGGAAGCTTAGGATGCAAATCTTAGTTTTTGGAAAACGAGAAGTGTCGTCGGATCCAAGTGTTGAGGAAGTTGAGAAGTATTGAGTATGTTGATGCTCTTGTGCTGTTGGAGCAGCTGTGTTGTTGGACTATCCTGGGGATAAGTCCGGGAAATTGATAGTTTCCGAGTATGTTGATACTCTTGCTCGTTGAGCAGTTTTGACCATCGGATTGAGATGAGTCGGATGATTTGGAGATCATCATGAGTTATGTGTTGTTGTGAAGATGTGTCTTTTGTCGCAGAATCGACTGTTACCTTAGGGTAGCTTTTAGAGACTTTAATTTAGCTAGAACACGTGGCGACGTGTCGAGTGAGATTCGGAGACGTTGTTTGACTAATCATCCCGCATTCATGCAACATTAATGAGGTATTAACACAGGACGTACTCTGGACCTCGTCGGTTTCCAAAATGGTCATAAGACCCGGAATGTCGTGTAAGAGCGTTTGTAGACGACTCTTGTAGCAGACCGAAATGGCAGACCTTCGGGTTTACTGCTGATCTGACTACCGTTGTTGTTGGAGTAAGAGGCACGCGGGCCGAAATGGTCCCACCGTGGATGGTGTTAGGGCTGATCCGTTTGATGTCCATCCCTTTCCGAAATGCATGTGGTTAACTGGGTTAACCGTCATTTGCATATCATACAACATGCATACTAATTTAGTTGTTGAGTGTGATTGTTACTTGTTAATCCTATCTGGAACATGTTAAGTGTAATTATTGTCGTTTACATTCTTTGTGGAATATGCAACCCTAGGATGTTATCCCTAGCTATAAGCCTAAGTGGCTATTTCTTATTTGTACCTTTTGGGTTTATTATCTACATAATTCTTTGGAGTTGACCCTCGCGTCTTCTGTGTGTGTTTTGGCGGACAACGCCTTTTGTCAGATGTCCATTGCGGACTGGTTCACAATGGTCCACCCTTCGGGGGGGATTAGATACGAGATGATTGACCAGGAAGACCCCGGTTCGTGGGTGGTAGACCCCGCTAGCCATCGAGCGACGTACTCGGGGCGGATTATGGAGGACCATGTAGATAGGGTAGGAGTCTTGACGTCAGGAGTGCTGCGGAGATGCACTGTCAGTTTCAACTTGCCACCAGGTGTGCACTGCGGACCAGGAGCAGGAGGACCACCACCGCCACCGTTATCTTCGGATGAGGAGGATCCCTCAGAGGAGGAGCCAGTGGGAGTGCCTTCGGCAGAGTCCAGTTCACCCACCGTTGCTGTTACAGATGATCATGGATCGGTCCCTAAGCCCGTGAGTCCAGCACCGGAGCGCATCGCGGTTGCGAGGGGAGGACGGGTAGTGTATGTAGACTTGGTCGTTCTGGATTCGGATTTAGACGACGATCATGCTGGCACGTAGGTTTTAGTGCTTGTGTGAGCTCCTCGAGATTAGGATTAGTGTAGGAGTAGAGTCGTAGCTCTGACTGTCATTTGTTTCCTTTGGGACAGGGTAGTTTCCCACCGATAGCTTTTTGTGTGGTTTCTTTACGGGAATCACAGAGAGTTGGTTGGACTTAGGAGGTCTTATTTTCAGACCATTGGGTCAGCTTATTCTCAGTTTTGAGGGATGGTGTTGCGGACACTTCACCTTTATATTTGGTTTGTACATATTGCCTACGGGCGTTACATCTTTCTCTTTTCCGTCACTGGAGGTTACTCGTGACGAGGTTGCTACTTACAGCGGGGGCTGTAATATATATTGTGTATTAGTTCTGCTATCTCTCGCTTTTGCGTTTATTTATTTTAGTCTTGTTTATATTATCGAAAAAAAAATATTCACGTTTTTCCGCATTAAGTTAATTTTTGGTTACTAAAGTGACGCCACCGAAATCGGGGTGTTACATTGTGGTATCAGAGCACGGTCGAGTCTTTCGGGAGTTGTTGGGGAATAGGTCTTCTGTGCTAGGTTGTGTGACTCTGCAAAGAGTGAAAATTGATTGTCTGCAAGCGATTTTTCGCTTTGAATTGATTGAAGTTATTGCTTAATCATATTGTATAGTTATGTTAGACGCTATCTTATGTTGAGTACTAACTGTTTGTTTGACTTAACAGAACATGGTGAATACTAATCAGCTAGCTGAGATGATGGCCACTATGGCCCAAGCCGTGACAGCGCAAGCAAACGATAATGCGATGAGACGTGCTGCTGAGGAGGCACGTGCACAGCATCAACGTCAGAGAGAGGTAACTCTGGACCAAAACAAAGGCCTGAATGATTTCAGGAGGCAAAACCCACCAAAGTTCTCTGGTGGCACTGACCCAGACAAAGCGGATCTCTGGATCCAGGAGCTTGAGAAGATATTTGGCGTTCTGCAGACTGTTGAGGGTGCCAAAGTGGGCATGGCGACTTATCTACTGCTCGGTGACGCTGAGTACTGGTGGAAGGGCACCAGGGGGATCATGGAAGCTAACCATGAAGAGATCAACTGGAACTCTTTCCGGACCGCATTCTTGGAAAAGTATTTTCCAACAAGTGCCCGGGATGAGAGGGAGGCGCAGTTTCTGACACTCCGTCAGGGAGGTATGTCTGTACCGGAATTTGCTTCGAAGCTGGAATCTTTGGCGAAGCATTTTCAATTCTTCCATGATCACGTGAATGAGCGCTACATGTGCAAGCGCTTTGTCAATGGACTGAGGCCTGATATTGAGGACTCAGTGAGGCCACTGGGAATCATGCGATTCCAATCATTGGTTGAGAAAGCCACGGAAGTGGAACTGATGAAGAACCGGAGGCTAAACCGGGCTGGAACTGGAGGGCCGATGAGGTCGGGCTCTCAGAATGTTCAGAACAGAGGGAGGTTTCAAAACAGGAGGCCGTATCAGCGTCCTGCTAGTAGAGGATTTGCTTCAGGATCTTACAGGCCCATGGTGGGTGCTGCTGGTGGTTCTGGGGATCAGACTCAGAACAGGGAGTTGACTTGCTTCAAGTGTGGGAAGCCAGGGCATTTTGCTCGTGCTTGTCCCAACACGAGACCCCAATGCTTCAACTGTAATAAATTGGGGCATACTGCTGTACAGTGCAGGGCACCTAAGACGGAACCAACCGTCAACACTGCTCGAGGAAAGCGTCCTGCTGCAAAGGCGAGAGTCTACACCATGGATGGTGAAGATGCTGAGGGGGTCGATAGACTGATTAGAGGCGACTGCGAGATTGACGGTAATCTCCTATCCGTACTTTTTGATTCGGGTGCAACGCATTCATTTATCTCTAGAGATTGTGCGATCAGATTAAGACTTCCTATTACTGCTTTGAGCTTCGATCTTATAGTCACCACTCCTGCCAAGACTCTACTTGCTAATTCAGCATGCATGTATTGTCCGATAACATATAACAATAGAGTCTACCATGCTAACCTAGTATGCCTAACTCTTAAGAACCTAGATGTTATCCTAGGAATGAATTGGTTGTCCCACAATCATTGTCTTTTGGACTGCAACCGAAAGAGAGTGGTATTTCCTGATTCGGATCTTTCCGAGTATCTATCTGCCAATCACATTAGCGTCTCTTTGAACGAGGGATCTCAAGAGTATTCCGTTCTGCTGAGCATGGAGAGTAAAGGGAATACGGAAGTTGACAATATTCCAGTGGTGAGAGACTTCCCGGATGTTTTTCCTGGCGATGTACCTGGATTGCCGCCTGTACGCGACACTGAGTTTGCTATAGACATCGTACCGGGAACAGGGCCGATTTCAATTGCACCATATCGTATGGCACCTGCGGAGCTACTGGAATTGAAGTCCCAACTAGAAGATCTTTTGTCGAAGGGATTTATACGACCAAGCGTTTCACCTTGGGGAGCGCCAGTCTTGTTAGTGAAGAAGAAGGACGGGAAATCGAGATTGTGTGTCGACTACCGACAATTGAACAAGGTAACCGTCAAGAATAGGTATCCGTTACCTAGGATTGCTGATTTGATGGATCAACTGCGAGGAGCTGCGATATTCTCGAAGATCGATCTGAAGTCGGGTTATCATCAAATCAGAGTCAAGACTGAGGATATCCAGAAGACGGCATTCAGAACCCGTTATGGACACTATGAGTACTTAGGGATGCCATTTGGGGTGACAAACGCACCTGCCATATTCATGGATTACATGAACAGGACTTTCCATACATTCTTAGATCGGTTCGTCGTGGTGTTCATCGACGATATTCTGATCTACTCAAAGAATGCTGATGATCATGAAGGGCACTTGCGTCAAGTTTTACAAGTGCTGAGGGAGAAGGAGTTGTATGCCAACCCTTCTAAGTGCGAATTTTGGCTCGAAGAGGTAAAATTCTTAGGCCATGTGATCTCTAAGGAGGGTATAGCTGTGGACCCAGCAAAGGTAGAGACCGTATTGTCATGGGAACGGCCAAAGACAGTGACTGAGATCAGGAGTTTCGTTGGTTTGGCGGGATACTATCGCCGTTTCATCGAGAATTTCGCGAAGATTGTTGGACCGTTGACTCAACTTACGAGGAAGGACCAACCTTTTGCATGGACTGAAGCGTGCGAAACTAGCTTTCAGACGATGAAGGAACGGTTGACGACGTCACTTGTACTCGTCTTACCGCAACCGGAGGAACCTTATGAGGTATACTGTGATGCTTCGCATCAAGGTTTGGGATGTGTGCTGATGCAACATCGGAAGGTGGTTGCTTATGCTTCAAGACAACTGAAGGTGCATGAGAAGAATTATCCAACTCATGACTTAGAGCTAGCTGCAATCGTATTTGCACTGAAGATTTGGAGACATCACTTATATGGATGCAACTTCACCATATTCAGTGATCATAAGAGCTTGAAGTACTTGTTTGAGCAGAAGGAGCTGAACATGAGACAAAGACGCTGGATGGAATTTCTTAAGGATTACGAGTTCACTCTGCAATATCATCCTGGAAAGGCAAACGTTGTTGCGGATGCCTTGAGCAGGAAGATGCATATCTCGTCGATGATGGTGAAAGAGCTGCAATTGCTGGAGCAATTTCGAGATTTGAGCTTGGATGTGAGATTATCTGAGGGAGAACTGAAGTTCGGAATGATCAGAATTACCAATGGATTGATGGAAGAAATCCGAGACCAACAGTTACAAGATGAGTTTCTGCTCGGGAAAAGGAATTTGGTAAGTCAAGGTAAAGACCCGGAATTCAAGGTAGGAAGTGACAATATCCTACGATGTAAGGATAGGGTTTGTGTACCAAAAAATCCTAACTTGAAAAGGTTGATTATGGATGAGGGTCACAAGAGCAAGTTAAGCATTCATCCTGGAATGAAAAAGATGTATCAGGACTTGAAGGTGAATTTTTGGTGGCCAGGAATGAAAAGACAAGTGGCTGAGTATGTGGCTGCATGTTTGACATGTCAGAAGGCAAAAGTGGAACATCAGAAATCTTCAGGTATGCTACAAAGCTTAGATGTACTAGAGTGGAAATGGGATAGCATATCGATGGATTTTGTAGTGGCTTTGCCAAGAACTCAAAAGGGATACGATTCTATTTGGGTAATAGTGGATCGATTGACTAAGTCGGCTCATTTCATACCTGTGAGGACTACGTACAACGTGGAGAAACTATCAGAGATATATATAGCTGAGATTGTACGACTTCACGGGGTACCAACAAGTATTGTTTCCGATCGAGACCCGAAGTTTACATCACATTTATGGGGAGCTCTTCAAGAGGCTTTGGGAACAAGGTTGAGACTAAGTTCTGCTTATCATCCGCAGACTGATGGACAGACTGAGAGGACAATCCAGTCGTTGGAGGATTTGCTACGCGCTTGCGTGTTAGACAACAAGTGCAGTTGGGATAACCTATTGCCATTGATTGAGTTCACATACAACAACAGTTTTCATACGAGCATTGGTATGGCACCGTATGAGGCTTTGTATGGCCGCAAGTGTAGAACACCTTTGTGTTGGTACCAAAACGGAGAAAATCTGTTAGTAGGACCGGAACTTCTGCAACAGACTACTGAGAAGATCAAGCAGATCAGAGAAAAGATGAAGACTTCTCAGAGTAGACAGAAGAGTTATGCCGATCAAAGGCGCAGAACTCTGGAATTCGAAGAAGGAGACCATGTGTTTCTGAGAGTTACTCAGACGACGGGAGTTGGACGAGCAATCAAGTCAAAGAAGCTTACGCCCAAGTTTATTGGACCTTATCAGATCACTCGTCGAATTGGACCAGTCGCTTATCAGATTGCACTACCTCCATTTCTATCGAACATTCATGACGTATTCCACGTGTCACAACTGAGGAAGTATATTGCGGATCCGACACATGTTATCGAGCTGGATGACATTGAGTTGAAGGATAATCTGTCTTTCGAGACACCGCCAATTAGCATTGGTGACACCAGGGTAAAGCAGTTGAGAGGGAAAGAGATCGAGTTAGTGAAAGTCATTTGGAATAAAGACACCGGTGATGCGACATGGGAGCTGAAGGAGAAAATTCAAGAACAGTATCCAGAACTTTTTACTAACCCTTAAGTTTCGAGGTCGAAACTTTCTTTTTGGAGGGTAGTAATGTAAGGCCCAAGTTTTTAAACTTATGCCAAGTAAATAGAATCCTATTCACGATTAGGGTTGATGTATCGTGAAGGGAAACCTGAACTAGAGTTTACCAAATGAAATAAATTTATGAAGGAGAAAGTTCAGGAAAAGTCTAAGGATTGTACCAAAGTCGATAAAAGTTATAGCACGATCGTTACACGCTTAAACTTAGGTCAGAAACCCTAGTATATAGCTAGTTTTCACTTAAAGTCACGATGGAAATTAATTCCAAAAATCTTCAGAGAAATGTTAGAACTTCTCTTATTCATTATACGACAATCGTTTCGAGGCGAAACTCTAGGATCTACGAACGTCCGATTCCAATCATCAGAAGTTTGCCGAAACCAAAACCCTAGAATCACCCGACGATGAAGACTTTTTCTATTCAAAGCTTCAAATGAAGATTCTACATGCGTACACCCATTTCTCTTGATGATTTCAATCTTTCTTCAGAAGGAAGTTTTCTATTCCGACAATCGATGCAAAAAGTAACTTATCGGGTAAAATAGTTTTACACCGACTTTGCATTAGTTACTAAAAATACAAGGAGACCTCATTTTAGTTTTGGAATTCTTTCGCCAAAACATATCTTAGAATTCACGGAGAATGACGCCGGAAAAATCAGATTCGCGAAACTTTCATTTTACCGCGTTTTGCCAACCTCTATATATAGCAAGAAAGGTGAGAAAAATCACAAAAACTCCTCCATTTTCTCTCCAAGGCTGCGAGCTCCATTGAAGGAAGAGGAAGAAGAGCTTTTCTTCATTTCTTGCTTGATCATCGATTAAACAGTTGCTACTTCAAGGTTTCGAGATATAGTCGCTAATCCTTACCTCTGATCGCTTTTTCCATAGCTTTTCTCTAGGTATTTCTGTGCTCATAGTTTTGAGGTTTTTGCAAAACTATCCTGAATATCCCATTTTTGATTCTAAACATCTTCCCTACATTCTTCTGAGTATGTTTAGCTAATAATACTCCGCCGATTCTCGAAAAACTACCGTCGAGTTTCAATTCTGGTGAAAATACCCATTTTGGGGCAAAGCTTCGTCCTTTGGGCTGAAAACTATCGCCTTAGCTTAGAGCTAGTAGGATTAGTTGTCATAATCGTCGTTGGTGACGTCCCCATCCAATTTGTTTTTCGAAATTTCAGTTTTGAATTTCTGAGCTAAAAATCATGACCAAAATACCCCTGCGACAGTTTTTGATCCGATAATTTTTCAGAGTTTAGAATACCCATAGTTACGGCTAATGATAGCATAGGAACCAAGTTTGATCGAAGAAAAATCGAACCCTACAATTACCAAAAGTGGCCGAGCACACTAAGGGGGGAGGGGGAAAATTCCTTTTTCGAAAACTTGTCCTTTCGCGCTAGATTATCGTACCTCGGAGTATGTACTACTTCGTGTAACCTTAGTAGGTATTGATAGCTTAGTTTCCGATAGATTCTGATAGTACTTCTGTGGTTTTGCTCTAAAGGTGATTTTGAGGAATTCCCAGAGGAGCAAGGCTTTGATTGTGAAGAAGTGTTAGAAGATCATCCTGGAGAATCTACAGGTGAGGGCTACTCACTGAATCTCTAGTTAATGCTTAGGGTCGATGCTTTCGACATTGTTTACTGTTTATGCACTTGTTTGTGTTTGATTGGAAAAATGTTTTCTGAGGCTTCGGCTGACAATGTAGATGATTCATCTACTGAATGTTTTTGAGAGTGAATTACATGCTATGTGCTATGTGGGTAATCTAGGATGTGTGATGCATGCTTTATATGCTAAGTGCTACGTGGTTATTGCATAATATGTTGATATATGACATGTTGGTTGATTGTGCTGAGTTAATTATGCTTTCGCAATGAAATCTGTGATTCTGAGTAGTGAGAATAGCCGGCAGGTCATGCCGATTTTATTTTGAGAGTTTTGAGAAAGTTCCATGGATCGAGACATTCTCTGGTGTTATTTGGGGATTAGGAGATCCCGGGAACTTATAAAATTCGCGATAAGATTAAAAGGATATTATTTTGTAAAGAAAACTCATAAGACATTAAACAACCTCTAAATCTTCAAATAATGATAACAAACTCGAAAGGAAGCTTTGGATGCAAATCTTAGTTTTTGGAAAACGAGAAGTGTCGTTGGATCCAAGTGTTGAGGAAGTTGAGAAGTATTGAGTATGTTGATGCTCTTGTGCTGTTGGAGCAGCTGTATTGTTGGACTATCCTGGGGATAAGTCCGGGAAATTGATAGTTTCTGAGTATGTTGATACTCTTGCTCGTTGAGCAGTTTTGACCATCGGATTGAGATGAGTCGAATGATTTGGAGATCATCATGAGTTATGTGTTGTTGTGAAGATGTGTCTTTTGTCGCAGAATCGACTGTTACCTTAGGGTAAGCTTTTAGAGACTTTAATTTAGCTAGAACACGTGGCGACGTGTCGAGTGAGATTCGGAGACGTTGTTTGACTAATCATCCCGCATTCATGCAACATTAATGAGGTTTTAACACAGGACGTACTCTGGACCTCGTCGGTTTCCAAAATGGTCATAAGACCCGGAATGTCGTGTAAGAGCGTTTGTAGACGACTCTTGTAGCAGACCAAAATGGCAGACCTTCGGGTTTACTGCTGATCTGACTACCGTTGTTGTTGGAGTAAGAGGCACGTGGGCCGAAATGGTCCCACCGTGGCTGGTGTTAGGGCTGATCCGTTTGATGTCCATCCCTTTCCGGAATGCATGTGGTTAACTGGGTTAACCGTCATTTGCATATCATGCAACATGCATACTAATTTAGTTGTTGAGTGTGATTGTTACTTGTTAATCCTATCTGGAACATGTTAAGTGTAATTATTGTCGTTTACATTCTTTGTGGAATATGCAACCCTAGGATGTTATCCCTAGCTATAAGCCTAAGTGGCTATTTCTTATTTGTACCTATTGGGTTTATTATCTACATAATTCTTTGGAGTTGACCCTCGCGTCTTCTGTGTGTGTTTTGGCGGACAACGCCTTTTGTCAGATGTCCATTGCGGACTGGTTCACAATGGTCCACCCTTCGGGGGGGATTAGATACGAGATGATTGACCAGGACGACCCCGGTTCGTGGGTGGTAGACCCCGCTAGCCATCGAGCGACGTACTCGGGGCGGATTATGGAGAACCATGTAGATAGGGTAGGAGTCTTGACGTCAGGAGTGCTGCGGAGATGCACTGTCAGTTTCAACTTGCCACCAGGTGTGCACTGCGGACCAGGAGCAGGAGGACCACCACCGCCACCGTTATCTTCGGATGAGGAGGATCCCTCAGAGGAGGAGCCAGTGGGAGTGCCTTCGGCAGAGTCCAATTCACCCACCGTTGCCGTTACAGATGATCATGGATCGGGCCCTAAGCCCGTGAGTCCAGCACCGGAGCGCATCGCGGTTGCGAGGGGAGGGCGGGTAGTGTATGTAGACTTGGTCGTTCTGGATTCGGATTCAGACGACGATCATGCTGGCACGTAGGTTTTAGTGCTGGTGTGAGCTCCTCGAGATTAGGATTAGTGTAGGAGTTGAGTCGTAGCTCTGACTGTCATTTGTTTCCTTTGGGACAGGGTAGTTTCCCACCGATAGCTTTTTGTGTGGTTTCTTTACGGGAATCACAGAGAGTTGGTTGGACTTAGGAGGTCTTATTTTCAGACCATTGGGTCAGCTTATTCTCAGTTTTGAGGGATGGTGTTGCGGACACTTCACCTTTATATTTGGTTTGTACATATTGCCTACGGGCGTTACATCTTTCTCTTTTCCGTCACTGGAGGTTACTCGTGACGAGGTTGCTACTTACAGCGGGGGCTGTAATATATATTGTGTATTAGTTCTGCTATCTCTCGCTTTTGCGTTTATTTATTTTAGTCTTGTTTATATTATCGAAAAAAAAAAATTCATGTTTTTCCGCATTAAGTTAATTTTTGGTTACTAAAGTGACGCCACCGAAATCGGGGTGTTACAGCGAAGAGTCGCTGGAGAAAGTTGTGGTTCGCGGGTGTTGACAGAGGAACTTTCGCCGGAGACACAACAGAGACAGTGTTTCTTCATCCTTTCGCGGCCAGAAACTCAATGACGCTGTCCGTTTCCCCAAAAAGTCGACAGTTTTCCCAAGAAGTTCGATTGTAGCTCGGTGGAGCTCGCCGGTAAAAATCGTCCAAATCTGATTGAGACATTGAAGGATTTAGCTCATAAAGTTAAGAGAAAAAATATAGAGATGATATATTATTATACCAAAAGTTATGAGGGACTCTATGAAATAATGAAATATAAATTAGGATTACTTTGAGTAAATTAAAATAATCCGTGGATAAGGAGATGGGTAGAAACTAAGTTAAAGAATAATTGTGAAACAATTATAACAAATATGACGTTGCCATATTATGCATCTGAGCTAGATGAAATTATAAGAAAATGACACTAGTAATTATCATCATTTGAGAGGAAAATATCAACGTTAGATTGCTCACAGAGCATTGAATTGAGCTTATCTAATAAAACAAAGCGTTTTATGACTTATTAAAAATAAGAAGAACTATATGAAGGTATGAAAAACACTAGAAAGAGAGGTTTGAATAGGGTTTTGACGTAAAAATGGTTTCTTTTGAAGTTCACTAAAGTCTCTCGGAATTAAGGTAGAAGAGATAAGAGTAAAGAGAGAAACACACAAGAATTTTATCCTGGTTCACTTGAACAAATTCTCAAGCTGATTCAGTCCACCCGTTAAGGTGATTTCTTCCTTCGTCAAATGAAGGTAATCCACTAATCAAAGATTGTTACAACTGCACTAGCACACCTTGCTCAGACTAACAATCCTATGAACTAGCAAACACTAAGACACACAAGTCTTAGTCTTCTCAAGGCTACTGACCTAACCGGTCCCTTAATAAAATACAATCAAGTGAAAGAAAGTTTGGGTTTACAAGGATTTGCTTCTAAACAAGCAGAGTGTAAACAAGTTATGAACAATGAACAAAAAGATTGCTAAGAGTTTTTCGCTTGAATGAAGGTTGTCTTGCAATGCAGTGTCTTAGTCTTTTCTTCCTATCTTCAGCCTTAAAATACTCCAAGCACAAAGTGATTTAGCCGTCGAGAGAATTTGTTTGTTTGAGGGTACTTTTGGAAATTCCAGAACGTACAAGGCTGATCCTCGTAGGTAGACTGGTCAGAATAGTACACTGCAATTGTACTATTTGATAGTGAAATTTTGTCTTGTATAGTTGACTTCTGATCTTCAGAGGCACGCTTCAAATAAGCTTGTGAAGCTTCTAGTCAGAGTCACGAGGATGCTTGGATCTTCAGAGCTTCAAGTCTTCAGCTTCTGGATCGTTCCCTTCAGAACTTCTGGTCTTCAGAATAGAAGCACTTGGTCTTCAGAGCCAGCTTTCTTGGGTCTTCAGAATCTTCAAGTCTTTAGAGTCCTTGATCGTTCACTCAGAACTTCTGGTCTTCAGATTCTTCAGCACTTGATTCTTGAGAGCCCACATCAGAGCTTAATCTTCAAAACATCTGAAGCATTAACTACCGGTCAAATAGAACATAGTGAGTGCAGAAGCGGTTTGGTGGTCAACACTTTGGTCTTTGACTTCTGATGAAAAACTCCATTCAATCAGAATCAGAACCTGTTTGTCAAATACACAAAAGACAAACGTTAGAGTACCAAAATTAATCATACTCAAAATATATACATGTTATTATCAAAACCTAGAGATGTACACATAACCAAATCTTGGTCATACACTATAATATTTATATTTTCAAAGAGGCTCTAGAAAATACAATATTTTGAATTTAATTATCTTTTAAATAAATTTCCATTAGTCGCAATTAAATTCGAGTCAGGAAAAATAATATCAAAAACTCAATTAATCAATATAAAGGAAAATATTCCTTAAGGTAATTTCCGCCCTCATGGCGCGAATAATATTTGAATCCAAAATAATTAATAAAATAGAACACGTTACTATAATTAAAGGAAATAAAATAAATAAGCAGTCTATTTAATTCCGGGTCTTATATTTACGCTCGAGGGCGCGCTGTCGTTGAGTATAGTGGTGCGATGACCTTCTTTTAGTCTTGTTTTTTGGGTCATTTCGTTGTAGGTTTTGAGTCTTGTTGTTGAGTCCCATGTAATGTTTCATGCATTTTTTTCTTTATTTGTGTTTTTGCTTTGTTTTTGTAATTTCTTAGTTTTATGAGGACTTTATTTGAATTTTAGGTTAGTTTAAGAGTTTATTGAAAGTTCCACTTGTTTTGAGGGCCTTTGTGCAAAACTGACCTCTTAGTTTCTAGATATTTTCCTTGCTTGTTCATCAAGCTTTCAGGTTGTATCAGCTGAAGATGGAAGTTCTAGGAGCTTAAAGACTTGAAGGAAGCATTAAAGTGGAGTTAAAATGAAATTCAAGGGGTTTTTCAAGCGAGCTGGGGCGCTTGAGCGCCCCACATGGGCGCCTGAGCGCCAGTGCAACAGTAACTTTTGGTTCCAGCCTCTGAAGTTGGCGCTTGAGCGCCCTGTAGTCAGAAAGTTTATGTTTTGAGGGCGCTCAAGCATGCTTTTGCAGTGCTTGAGCGCACAGACTCGACCTTTTTGCTTATAAATAGGATTTTTGTCATTTTCATTGGAATCTCTTGTCATTTGCTCATATTTTAACAAGTTTAAAGGTAGGGTTTTGGTTCATGAGCTTGAGGAGCTTTCTCCAAGTCCTATGTACCTGGTTCTATCTTTATTTTATTGTATGGATTTCATAGCCATGCTTGGCTAAACCCTTTTTGCTTTGGGTTCTTTGTAAGACTTTGGATATTTTAGTTGTAATTCTTATTTCTATTCACGTTGTTCTGAGTAAACCCTTGAATCCCACTTCTATGCTTTATCTTTTAAGCTTGAACGCGTGCTAGCTTTATGCTTTTCTATAATCATAACGAAAGTTTGTTATAGATTAGGGACTTGTTGTGGGCTTACCCCTTCTATGCTTGCTACTAGGAATAGAGGAAGGGTTGGGGTTTGTTGATCTAAAATTGAAAGATTAATGCCTCAAACAATTGTTTAAGTACGCAAGGGATTGAACTTATCCTTTGATTTGAGAGTATTATCTATGCGAGGTATCGATAGGTAGTTGTTTAGATTATAGCATCAAAGGAACCTGGATTGGTTCATGAGAATGGGTTTCCTCAGAGATGTTTTCAGTGGGGACGGTCTCTTCGGCGATCACATCCTCAACATCAGGATTTTATTCCAGGTGTTTCTTGAGAAACATTGGTGTCCTGAGGGGCAGATGCCTCAGCATCGGGCACAACGTCACGATCGGAACCCATGGGGGTTTCTTCCTCATTGATGCTTGCAGGAGCATCATGAAAGGGTTCTTCTTCATCGGAGGGGACATCATCAAGGACTGCATGTGAGGAACCATCTTCATGAAGGCGTGATTTGTACTGCTTCCTTGACGGTGTTCTCGCTTTTTTCCTTGATTGTGATAGAGATTTTACATTCTTGGATGAAGTGGTTGTTGAGGACCCACTTTTCAAACCCATGAACCTAACACCATATCTGTTAGTGACAACCTTTGCATCAGAAGAATCAACCTTTCCTGATGATTGAGACATGTTGAAAGTGACAAGAACTGAACAAGACAAATAAAGAACAATTGAGAGAGAAATAAAGATTTCAGAAAACAAAAACACAAGTGGCTGAGAAGTGAAGACAAATTGCCCATTGGGGGTAGTTATAGGGCAGTTGCTTGATGATGAAATGCTCTTTTTGCTGACATCACAATGGCAGTTAATCATGATTAATGAAAAACTAGTCGTTAACAACTGCTCATGCGATGATTGCTATAATTCTTCACTTAAGCAAATCCTAGGACTTCCTCTCAATTTGTCAAATGTGCTTACATCAAGGGGTTTTGTGAAAATATCAGCCAATTGCTTGTCGGTTGTAACATGCTCCAAATTGATGATTTTGTCCTCCACCAAATCCCTAATGAAGTGATGCCTAATGTCAATGTGTTTTGTTCTACTGTGCTGGATTGGATTCTTGGAAATATTAATAGCACTGAGATTGTCGTAGTACAATGTCATGACATCCTGTTCAACATGATACTCCTTGAGCATTTGTTTCATCCAAACTAGCTGAGTACAACTACGTCCTGCTACAATATACTCTGCCTCTGAATTGACAAGGACACACAATTTTGCTTTTTACTGAACTAAGAGATAAGATTATTTCCTAGGAAGAAGCAACCTCCAGATGTGCTTTTCCTATCATCAGCACTACCTGCCCAATCTGCATCACAATAACCTACCAAGGAAGAGTTAGTATCATGAGTATAGAGAATACCATAGTCACTTGTACCATTAATGTATTTGATAATCCTCTTCACTTGCAGCAGATGACTTGTCTTGGGTGCAGCTTGGTATCTTGCACACACACCAAGAACAAACATTATATCTGGCTTGCTTGTAGTAAGATACAATAAGCTCCCAATCATACTCATGTACAAGATTTGATCAACTTCCTCTCCTTTGTCATCTGTTCTGTCTTAAGGTAAGCTTGCGTAAGAAGAGGAAAGAAAGCAAACCCTAGCAGAACACTAAAATAGTAAAGATGTCATGAAAAAGGTATATTCTCATTAATTGTTCAAAAGTCTCTAGTACAAGGTGATGACCTTCCCTTTTATAGAGGGTGTGGTCATGATATGGACTTTTCTTACATTTGGGCCTGACAACCAGGGCCCAAATCCCTATGCACATAAGACAAATCCAAAGGAATCTTCCAGCTGGCTCGCGGGTCCGTTTAAAGGGGGGAGAATCCTCGTTATTTCGCCAATTCCCTCCATGGCTGCCTTTGTCCGTTTGATTGCTTGTTTTGGGCGGGCATGGAGGTCTTTATGTCTCGCCCAGTCCACATGCCCCCAAGACATGAGGCTCAGGTAGGTTGAGTCGAAATGTCTTTAATACGCTATTTTGTCGCCTGCCTTCACCATTCACTTAGTGATTTTTTGTGAAGTTATTTGTGACTGTTGGTTGTTCTTCACTCCCCCTTTCACTTTCGTCATTGTATAGCCATTCTTCATAATCGCTGATACGCCACCACTTTCACGTTTATTGTTACGCCGCCACTTTTACGTTTGTTGTTACGCAGCCACTTTTATGTTTGTTGTTAAACCGCCACTTTTATGTTTGTTGATACGCTGCCACATTTATAGAGATATGTCGCCATTGTCATAACCGTCAATCACGTCTTTTCAACTTACACACGCAATCCTTGTTTTCCGGGATTCGTCATCATTTGTTATGAATGCAGTTTCCATTTGTGAATCTCGAGGAGTTATACGTTTTCACTTCACACCTTTTTGAATTTCAAATCCCACGAATCTTCGCTACCTATCCCACTTATTCTCTCTCCTCTTCTTCCCCTATAAAACCTCTTTTATCCTTTCACTTCTTTACTTTCCGAAACTCTCTTTTTTACTCTGAAACTTCTCTGAAATTCTCTCACTTTCTCTTCTTTGAACTCCGGCGAACATTCATTTACTCCGGCCGTCGTCATTGCGCGGTGTTCTCCTTACCCAATCTCTCATCTCTTCCTCCGGTGAGTTCCTTACATCCTTTCTTCTCATTTTGTTTTCTTTCTCTTTCTTGAAACTGTTCATCTTCCTCTTTTAACTTTCATGAAATTACCCAGCATGTCGTTGAATAATGTTAGCATTTCTTCCATAGAACTTTCATCACCTTCCACGGAGGGGGAAATTTCTGCCCCCTCTGTTATTGAAATCCAATCCGCACCTTCCACTCACGAGGATTCCAGGCCAGCCGGTTCTGTTGATTCTGTCCTTTCTTCTAATGGGGATTTATCTTCGCCCGAATGGCGTACGAACGTACATTTGGTTGAAGATAAATGTCTGTGGCGTTCCATCTGGGGTAGTATTGGGAGCATTAATTCGCTTCCGATATCTGCCCAAGGTTTTACGAAGGTAAATCCCGCCACCTCTCATAACGAAGACCTTCAACTAAACGTTCTTCCATGCGGCGAGGATGATTGTGTTCTTTTACGCAAAGAATCATCAGATGAATTGCCCGATTTCTTCTTTGTTTATGGTTACTTTTTCACTGATTTGAACATTAAACTTCCTTTTTCGCCTTTCATATGTCATGTTCTATCCTTTCTAAATATGGCGCCTTGTCAACTCCAGCCCAACGCCTGGGGTTTCATCCGTTGCTTCGAAATTCTATGTGACAATTTAAGCTTCACGCCCACCTACCCTTTGTTTTTTCTTTTCTATAAGTCTGTTACCAAGAAACCTACTTCCGTGAAGTGGGTCCCTCTTTTAGCCCGCAAGAAAATGAGCCGGTTTACCGCCCTTAAGAGCCATTACAAAGTGTGGCAGAAAAAATACTTTAAAGTCGTTGAGTCACCTGAAATAAAGAATTTGTTCCGAGATTCCGACAATAATCCTCTCTTCCCCTTTTATTGGACGAAAAATCCTCGCCGAAAAATCTCTGTTTCATATGACGCCTTGGATGATTCTGAGCGAGGGGTCGACGATTATCTTCGCTCATTGACCGTCTCTGGTCATGACTTGACCGAGGCGTCGAAAACTGACACCTTAAATCAATTTTTTAGTAAGTTTATAATCTTCACACATAACTTGCTTTTTTATTCATGCTTCACTTCTAACTGTGATACTTTCCTGTGCAGCCACGATGGGTAAAGGAAAGGTCGACGCCAGCCCGCTGAAGATGAAAGAGTATCTCGCCCAATCTGCTGAGGCGGCGAGAAAAAGAGCTGCGGAAGCTGAGCAGAAGAAAAAACTTGAAGGTGCTTCGGATTCTGACAACATCAGGGATCCTAAACGCCAGAAAACTTCGGGCGCCATTGAAAGAACTGCTGGTGATAAACCCTTACACCAGACGACTCTCAATCCCTCCGGTTTTGCCTCCAGAGGTAAACCGACAGAGAAAAAGAAGGGACATGATAATGTCCCGCCATCCCGGGAAGATCCAAATGCAATAATCAACCGCCCACCAACTCCATTTGGTCACGCTTGCTCTAGTTCAGCCGCAAGAGGCGAGGCTCTCCCGACCATGCAAAGCTTGTCCGATCCTCACTTCAACGGTTTGGACTTTATGAATCGAACCTTTGACAACAAGCTCCACAAAGACATTTCCAGTCAAGGTCCTCCGAACATTGCTTCCGTGGCCATTCACCATGCTCTTTCTGCCGCCAGTAGTGTGGCGGGTATGGCTCACTATGTGAAGGATTTGCATGCAGCCAAGAATCATCTTGAGAAGAAGGCAACTGACTATAAGGCTGCATATGAGCGAGCCAAGATTGACGCTGAAACCGCCCACAAGCACCTAAAGTCTTCCGAGGAGAAATGTGCTAAGTTAACTGAAGACTTGGCGACTTCTGACCTGCTCCTTCAAAAGACTAAATCTTTGAAGGAAGCCATCAATGTCAAACACACTGCTGGGCTCAGGCTAAGTGCCGAAAGATGGAAGAAAAATATGAACGCCTCCATTCTAGGGCGTGCATCCATTCAATTTGCTCAAGGCTTTCTCAAGGCCAAAGAGCATATCAGTGTTGTTGAACCAGGCTTTGATCTTTCCCGTATCGGGTTTTTTAAGGAGATTAAGGATGGGCAGGTAGTCGGCGATGATGATGTTGATATTGACCTCCTTCCTCAATTCGATTCTGAGAGTGAACCTGAGGAAGGAAATGGTGAAGATGATCGTGGTGAGGACAAGAATGGGGATGATGGGGAGAAGGACCCAAAAGCTGCCACGAGCCAAGACAACAACGCCAACAATGAGAACCTAGCTTGATTTCACTTGTTGTTTTATTTTGTTTAAGTCTTACTTTGTTTTGGGCTTTGCCCTTTTGTTTGTTGTTGTCTAAGAAATGTAGGGGCCACACCCTTTTCTTATCTTTAATGAAGTTCTTTTTAGTTCAACTGTTGTTACCTTGAAGTTGTTATTTACTAAATTGTTAGCGTTTAGGTTGATATACCTTAGTCGATTTTTCGACGAGGCTTGGTTTCTAGTGGCCACTAGAATTGCCAAGGCTTTTGATACTTGATGGCGATACTTTCTTATTTCGAAAGGATTATTCACGATATTTTATACCCTGATACGACTTACGCCGCATAAATTCGTAGTATAAATCAAAAAATAAACAATCTCTTGAAATAATCTTTTCATTACTTTCCATACATGGGAACTAATGTCCCTTCATTCTTTTACATATGCCGCCTCATTAAAAACCTTTTCAAAGAAAGGGAAAAAGAGTGCGGCTTCATTCATTTTTGTTGTTCCACTTTACTAAAGTATTGCTTCAAATGTGAGGCGTTCCATGTTCGTGGAATCTTTTGACCATTAAGTTGTTCCAATTTATAAGCTCCACCTCCAACATCGCCAATTATCCTGTAAGGCCCGCCCCAATTGGGCGAAAGTTTGTTAAGCTTGTCAGGTATAGTCTTCTTTCGAAGCACTAAGTCTCCTACCCTCATAGTTCTTGGGACCACTTTTGTTGCAAACTTCCTTGCCACCCCGCCTCATTCCTTAAGTGTGTCTCCCGTTGTTCCTCAGGCAGCATGATTAGATTCGCTATCAAATTCTCCCCATTGTCGTCCTCATTAAATCGGGTTACTCTCCAACTTTGGTTTTCAATTTCCACAGGGAGCATGGCATCAGTTCCATAAGTTAAACGATATGGGGTTTCCTTCGTGCTTGTCTGTTCAGTCGTGTTATATGCCCATAGGATGCCTGGGAGCTCCTCCGCCCAAAGACCTTTTGCCTCATCCAATTTTCTCTTTAAGCCCTTCAAAATAACCTTGTTGGCTGATTCTGCCTGTCTGTTAGTCTGGGCACAAAATCGCATTTCAATTCCCATCTCCGCACAAAATTCTCTAGTGACATTGCTTGTGAATTGAGTCCCATTATCCATTACCAAGGCCATAGGGACCCCAAACCTGCACACAATTCGTCGCCACAGAAAGTTCCTGACTTTGGCGGCTGTAATAGTCGCCACTGCTTCCGCTTCAATCCATTTAGTGAAATAATCCACCGCCATAATGATATACTTCAGTTGTGCCTTTGCTACTGGGAAGGTGTAAGATCAAGATTTGGTCATGTGGTACAACTCTATGTTTTGATGATAACAAGTATTTATTTGTGGATGAACAATTATGGTACTCTAACGTTTGTCTTGAGTGTTTTGACAAACAAGTTCTGATTCTGACACCAGAAGATATATTCATCAGAAGATCTGAGGATCAGAAGTTCTGAAGATCAGAAGATCTGAAGATCAGAAGATCTGAGGATCAGAAGTTCTGAGGATCAGAAGATCTGAAGACCAGAAGCTCTGAAGGTCTAGAGGCTCTGAAGGTCCAGAGGCTCTGAAGGTCCAGAAGCTCTGAAGGTCCAGAAGCTCTGAAGGACCAGAAGCTCTGAAGGACCAGAGGCTTTGAAGTTCTAGAAGCTCTGAAGGTCCAGAGGCTCTGAAGGTCCAGAAGCAGAAGTTACGAAGGTCAGAGGATCCAAGCTTCCCTCTGACTCTGATCACCAAGCTTCATAAGTTCCAACATGAAGCGTCGTCAGATCAGAAGTAAATGGTTAAAGGCAAATGTGTGATCAAGAAGTACAAGAGCAGTGTACTATTCTGACAAGCCTACCTACCAAGGTTCAGCCACAGTAGGTTCTGGAAGTTCCAGAAATGCCCTCCAACGGTCATATTTTCTCAACAGAAATATCCTTTGCACCTTGGACTATTTAAGGCTGAAGAAGAGAAGAAAGACTGAGGAGAGAGAAACCAAGAGCTGCAATACAAGAAAAGATTCAAGCCTCTACTTTCTTCATCTGTTCTTATTTGGTTTACACTTAGCTTATTCAGAAGCAAACCTTTGTAAACACCAACCTCAAACAGTTGTTTGATTTATCTTAGTGGTGATTCCTTTATGAGATCAAGGTTGATCGGATCCTAGAGAAGACTAAGTCAGTGTATTGTGAGTCACTTGTAGGTTTCAAGTGCAGTTGTAACAATTATCTGATTAGTGGATTGCCTTCGTTCTAAGAAGGAAGAAATCACCTTAACGGGTGGACTGGATTAGCTTGAGGGATTTATCAAGTGAACCAGGATAAAATACTTCTGTGCTTCTCTCTTCTCTCTATCTTTATCCGCTGCACCATCTATCTCAGATAAACTGAAAAGATTTACTTTAAATCTTAAGGGGAAAGTTTTTATATTCAAAACTCTATTCAACCCCCCCCCCTTTCTAGTCGTTTTTCACACCTTCAATTGGTATCAGAGCGCAAGTTTTGATTACCACACTTAACAGTGTTCAGTAGATCCGGGCCAGTGTGAAAAACTCATGGATTCCACGACTACTACAAGCAAATATCAATACAGTGCAAGACCACCTATCTTTGATGGTCAGAGATTTGATTTTTGGAAAGATAGAATCAAAAGCTTCTTTCTTGGCTTTGATCCTGATCTCTGGGATTTTGTTGTTGATGGCTACACCCCTCCTGTTGATGAACATAGTGTAAATATCCCAAGGGAGAAGATGAGTGAAGATCAAAAGAAGGAGTTCAGAGATCATCACAGATCAAGAGCTATTCTGCAAAGTGCCATTTCATATGAAGAATATGAGAAAATTACTGATCGTGATTCTGCCAAGGGCATCTTTGAATCCTTGAAGATGTCTCATGAAGGAAACAAGAAAGTGAAAGAATCAAAGGCACTGTCTTTGATCCAGAAATATGAATCCTTCCAAATGGAACCTGACGAATCCATTGAGGATATGTTTTCCAGATTCTAGTTGATTATTGCTGGAATAAGACCCCTCAACAAAAGCTACACCACTGCGGATCATGTCATGAGGATCCTTAGAGGTCTTCCTGAAAGCTGGATGCCTTTGATAACTTCCTTGGAGCTCACAAGAGATGTTGAGCAGATGAGTTTGGAAGAACTCATAAGCATACTGAAGTGTCATGAACTAAAGCGTGTTGAACATCAAGATCACAAGAAGAAGTCTATAGCCTTGAAATCCAAATCAGAAAAGGCTAAGGCTCTCCAAGCAGAAGCAGAAGAATCTGAAGAAGCCTCTGAAGATTCTGATGAGGATGAGCTGACTCTGATATCCAGAAAGCTCAACTGCATCTGGAAGCACAAGCAGAGCAAATACAAAGGCTCGTCAAAGGACAAAAAGTCAAAGAAGCATTTCAAACCAAAGAATGGCCTCATGGTGACTTTTGATGAATTAGAGTCAGAGGATGTTGACTCTAATGGAGAAGTTGTTGAAGGACTCATGGCTATTGTCAGGGACAAGGACGCAGAGTCAAAAGAAGCAACTAACTCTGAATCTGCATCAGAGGGAGATCCAGACTCTGACGATGAAAATGAGGTATTTGCTTCTTTCTCAACTTCTGAACTTAAAGATGCTTTGTCTGAAATTATGGATAAATATAACTCTCTCTTGACTAAGCATAAAAAGTTGAAAAAGAATTTCTCTGCTGCCTCTGAAACTTCTGTTGAACATGAGAAAAAGATTTCTGAATTAAATGTGATTAATCATGCTTTAGTTAACTCTAACTCTGTGCTCAAAAATCAAATTATTAAGTTAGAAGAAGTTATTGCTTGTGATGCCTCTGATAGTAAGAATGAATCTAAATATGAAAAATCCTTTCAAAGATTCTTGGCTAAAAGCGTAGACAGAAGCTTAATGGCTTCAATGATCTATGGCGTAAGCAGAAATGAAATATATGGCATTGGCTATTCTAAACCTTCTGAAGATGCACCATCATCTCTTAAGAAAGGAACTTTCTCTATGTCAAAATATCATGCTCAAATTCCTTTATATTATCCAGTTGAAAGACCCAAAGTTGTCAGAACTTCTGGGCTAACTAACGAGAAAGGACCCAGAAAGTGGGTACCTAGGGATAAGATTATATATGTTGCAGATATCTTCAATAGGTACATCGAAACTCCAACCATGGAACCTGGACAGTGGATGCAGGCAACACATGACGGGAGAAAGGCATATGTCCCAAGATCCAAAACTTGAACCTGAAGGTGAAGTTGATCTTGGAGGCATCAGTAGAGTAAGATCTGGTCAAGGAATCATTGGTTTTTGATAAGAACCCCTCTGTTGATATTCTGAACGCTATTCATATTAGAATTAATGATAAGCTTGACTCTGACGAGTCAAAGCTAACTGAAAAAGCTTGCAGAGATGAGCATGACAGTTTCAGAAAGAAACAAAGACTCAGAACTGGACAAACCCGAAGCAACAACATCAGAAGATGCTACTACAACTTCTGACTTGCATCATCAGAAGAATAGTAGGTTCATAGCTTCTCATTCTGAAGTATCTGAAGATGAAATTTTGTCCAGAATGGAGATGTCACCAGGACCACACTTCTGCTCTCATCAGAAGATATACTAATCAGAAGCCAAGTATCCCTTGGTATTCCTTCTGAGGGGGAGTATTTCGTCTTATGCTCTTACTATTTTTTTCCACCTTCATTCTTTTTGCTTATGAAAAAAAGGGGGAGAACTAATAGTATCTTGACAACTCCCTTATTTGATCAATTTCTATGCTCTGACGAAACAATTCTGATTGATGTCATCTCTTTCAATGCTATGATACATCTTATGACTCAATTAACTCTGATCACATACTTCAACATAGCTCAGAATCTAGATACTTCTAACGTGGTTGATATTAAGTATTAGATTCAGGGGGAGCTTAGCTCAGAATCAAGCTCGAGTCTTGGATTCAAAAGGAGCAAGATAAACTATACACATCAGGATAAGTTTTAACTCTGATACCTTATACTCTGAGTGTATTCAGTTTATTTGTTTAGAGTTGTTCATCAAAATACATGGTTTTGTCATCATCAAAAAGGGGGAGATTGTAAGATCAAGATTTGGTCATGTGGTACAACTCTATGTTTTGATGATAACAAGTATTTATTTGTGTATGAACAATTATGGTACTCTAACGTTTGTCTTGAGTGTTTTGACAAACAGGTTTTGATTCTGACACCAGAAGATATATTCATCAGAAGATCTGAGGATCAGAAGTTCTAAAGATCAGAAGTTCTGAAGATCAGAAGATCTGAAGATAAGAAGATCTGAGGATCAGAAGTTCTGAAGATCAGAAGATCTGAAGATCAGAATATCTGAAGATCAGAAGATCTGAGGATCAGAAGTTCTGAGGATCAGAAGATCTGAAGACTAGAAGCTCTGAAGGTCCAGAAGCTCTGAAGGACCAGAGGCTCTGAAGGTCCAGAGGCTCTGAAGGTCCAGAAGCTCTGAAGGTCCAGAAGCTCTAAAGGACCAGAAGCTCTGAAGGACCAGAGGCTTTGAAGGTGTAGAAGCTCTAAAGGTCCAGAGGCTCTGAAGGTCCAGAAGCAGAAGTTACGAAGGTCAGAGGATCCAAGCTTCCCTCTGACTCTGATCACCAAGCTTCATAAGTTCCAACATGAAGCGTCGTCAGATCAGAAGTAAATGGTTAAAGGCAAATGTCACTATCAAGAAGTACAAGAGCAGTGTACTATTCTGACAAGCCTACCTACCAAGGTTCAGCCACAGCAGGTTCTGGAAGTTCCAGAAATGCCCTCCAACGGTCATATTTTCTCAACAGAAATATCCTTTGCACCTTGGACTATTTAAGGCTGAAGAAGAGAAGAAAGACTGAGGAGAGAGAAACCAAGAGCTGCAATACAAGAAAAGATTTAAGCCTCTGCTTTCTTCATCTGTTCTTATTTGGTTTACACTTAGCTTATTCAGAAGCAAACCTTTGTAAACACCAACCTCAAACAGTTGTTTGATTTTCCTTAAGGGACCGGGTAGGTCAGTATCCTTAAGAAGACTAGGATCTGTGTATCTTAGTGGTGATTCCTTTAGGAGATCAAGGTTGATCAGGTCCTACAGAAGACTAAGAGAGTGAATTTTAGTGTGAGCTAAGTCAGTGTATTGTTAGTCACTTGTAGGTTTCAAGTGCAGTTGTAACAATTATCTGATTAGTGGATTGCCTTCATTCTAAGAAGGAAGAAATCACCTTAACGGGTGGACTGAATTAGCTTGAGGGATTTATCAAGTGAACCAGGATAAAATACTTGTGTGCTTCTGTCTTCTCTCTATCTTTATCCGTTGCACCATCTATCTCAGATAAACCGAAAAGATTTACTTTAAATCATAAGGGGAAAGTTTTTATATTCAAAACTCTATTCAACCCCCCCCCTTCTAGTCGTTTTTCACACCTTCAAAAGGGTCCTAGAATGTCAATTCCCCACATAGCAAATGGCCAAGGTGCCATCATGGTTGTTAACTCTTCAGGCGGGGCTTTATGTAAGTCAGAAAAAACTTGACATTTTTCACACTTCGTGACGTATTCCAGACAGTCCTTCTTCATTGTTGGCCAATAAAATCCTGCCCTCAATACCTTTACTGCCAATGATCGCCCACCTATGTGACTAGAACATACCCCTTCGTGGACTTCCGCCATGATTCCCAGGGCATCTCTCGTGTCGACACATTTGAGCATAGGAGACATAATTCCCCGCCGATATAGTTCACCATCTACCAGCGTATAAAAACTAGCCTCCCTACGCTTTTCTTTTGTGTTCAGCTCAATATCCTTCGGAGGATTTTTGAGGAAAGTCTTGATTGATTCCATCCTCGAAGGTTCGCCTTCAATCACTGACTTTACTGATTTTAACTTTACTTCCACCAAGTCAATACTGGGGCGAGGGAGGGTTTCCTGAATGACTGTTTGATAAATGCCCAATCGCCCCGTACTGGCCAATTTTTCTAGTACGTCAGCCCCTTTGTTTTGACTTCTTGGAACATGTTCTATTCTGATCTTCTCTATCTCCATCATTAATCTATGTACCACTTCCAGGTATTTAGAAAGTTGTGGATCCTTCACTTGATACTCGCCTTTTACCTGTTTAACAACCAGCTATGAGTCGCCTTTGATGAACAATTTCTGAACGCCTAATACAATGGTGAGCCTTAATCCGGCGATTAGTGCCTCGTATTCTGATTGGTTGTTGCTTGCCTTAAACTCGAATTTCAAAGATTGTTCGATGACCATCTTATCCGGGCTTTCAATAGTTATTCCTGCCCCACTTCCGGTGTCGTTGGAGGATCCATCAACAGACAGGACCCACTCTCCCTGAGTTTTCTCGCCTTCCGTGGGTGTTAATTCCGCCACGAAGTCAATCAAGCTTTGGATTGTAACTTGTCCCCTTGGCTCATACTGTATATCATACTCAGACAACTCGACTGACCAGCTGACCAATCACCCAGACAGGTCGGGTTTCTGGAGTACCTGTCTTAAGGGAACATCAGTTTTAACTCTGATTGAGAAACTTTGGAAGTATGGCCTAAGGCGTCTCGCTGTTTTTAGAATTGCCAAAGCCGCCTTCTCGATTTTTTGGTATCGCAATTCAGCACCTTGCAGAGTATGACTCACAAAATATATAACCTTCTGCTTCTTCCCTTCTTCCTGAAGCAACACCGTACTGACCGCCCTATCCGTGACTGCCAAGTAGAGCGTCAAAGGAACGTCTGGCGTGGGTTTGGATAGTACCGGTAACGTTGCTAATGATTCTTTCAATTTGGTAAAAGCTTGTTCACATGCCTCGGTCCATTGAAACTTCGAGTTCTTTTTCAAACAAGTGAAGAACGGAGCCGCTTTGTCGCCCGCCATAGGCAAGAAACGGGCTAAAGCAGCCATGCGTCCTGTTAATCGCTGTACTTCCTTGACACTTGTTGGGCTTTTTATTTCCAAGATCGCCTTGCCTTTATCTGGGTTCACTTTAATCCCCCTTGATGTTATCATGAATCCCAAAAACTTTCCCCCTTGAATCCCAAATGAACATTTCTCGGGATTTAACTTCATTCGATATTTTCTTAGTTGAGCAAATGCTTCCTTAAGATCGTCGTCGTGGTCACTAGACTTGGTGGACTTAACAATCATATCATCTACATACACTTCCATATTTCTTCCAACTTTCTTTGAAATTTTTTTATCCATGAGGCGTTGGTATGTGGCTCCTGCATTTTTCAAACCAAAAGGCATAGTTTTGTAACAATAATTCGCCTGATTAGTCATGAACGCCGTACTTTCCTCGTCTAAAGGATGCATTATGATTTGATTATACCCAGAGTATGCATCCATGAGACTTAAAAGTTCGTTTCCGGAAGCCCCATCCACCAATTTATCGACATTGGGAAGAGGATATGAATCTTTGGGACACACTTTGTTCAGGCTTGTGTAATCTGTGCACATTCTCCACTTCCCATTGGCTTTCTTGACCATCACTACATTGGCGAGCCAGGTTGGGTACTGCACCTCGCGAATAAATTGGGCCTTGATTAACTTCTCAGTTTCTACTTGCACCGCCTTGTTCTTTTCATCACTCATCCTTCGCCTTGGCTGGATGACTGGTGTTGCCCCTGGACGTATGGCCAGTTTATGAGTGATCACGTTGGGGTCAATCCTTGGTACGTCATTAATTGTCCATGCAAAGAGATCCAAATTATCGCCCAAAAGGGTGATCAACCTTTCCTCCTGTTCTTTTGTTAAACTGCTGCCGATTTTCAAAACCTTATCCTTGACTTGCGCTGATTTTGTTTCTTCCAAAGGTTTTGGGCGGAAATCATCAGCATCATCTCTTGGGTCTAAACTAAACCCTTTTTGTGGAAAAATTTCTGTGATACGGTGACTTTCCTTGGCGGCCTTTCGCCCATAGAGCGCCACACTTCTTAGGTAACATTCTCTTGCTGCGTTCTGATCCACACGAAGGACCCCGACCTTCCCATTGCAGGCTGGGTACTTGACAGTTAAATGAGCGGTTGAAATTACAGCACATAACTTGTTAAGGGTGTCCCGCCCCAAAAGTACGTTGTAATTGGCTCTACACGCCAATACTAGATACTTCACCTGAAATTTCTTGACAAACTCTCCTTCACCAAAAGTCGTTGGTACTTCCACGTATCCCCGCACATTGACACGATCCCCTGTAAATCCCACCAGGGTTCTTGTATATGGTTTCAAGTCTGACTCCTTTAACCCCAGGCGATCGAAGGCATCTCTATAAATGATGTCCGCCGAAGATCCCTGATCTAAAAACACTTTTTTCGTCATGTAATTATTAACTCTGATTGTTACTACAATCGGGTCGTTGTCATGAGGGATTACATGTGGAAAATCCTGAGGGGTGAACATAATTGGAGAGTGATTCAACCAACATTCGCCCTCGTATGCCTGGTGCACAGAGTGTACTGCCGCCACATAACGCTTTCTGGCCTTGCTAGAAATCGCGCCCCCTCCAAATCCCCCTGCAATGGACGAGCATTCCCCAACAGGGTCGCCCAACTCCTCAACTATCTCCTTTCCTTTTCCTTTGTCCCCCTGAGTTACCTTGGTGGCCTCCGATGTTGCTGCCTCTTTGATAAAATTGGCCAGATGGCCAGCTTTGATCAGCCGATCAATCTCCCGCCGCAAGTTCCAACAATTATCCGTGGTGTGTCCCAACGTTTTGTGGTACTCACACCATCTTTTTGTATCCACATTAGTCGGTGGTCGCCGTGGCGGCGGCGGATATTGCACCACATTTGTCTGTCCAACCGCTTTCAAGATGGTGCTTAAGGGAGCATTCAATTTAGTAAGTGGAACTGGAGTTGGCGAGGCACCATGTTGGCCAGCCGAGGTTGTAGTGGTACCTTGGGGATTTTTGTTCCACGTAATCTGGAATCCGGGTTTGGAATTTTGATATGGGCCAGGCCTTGGTATACGTGGAGTTTGAGCTATCCTTGTTTCCTTTCCAGCCTTGGGTTTTTCCTGCGAAACTCCGCCGAGCTGGACGTGTTTTCGCCCCTCCTCTCTTTCTTGCTTTTTCTGACCGTCTTGCTCAATTAAGATGAATTCCTGAACACGAGCGCGAAGATCCATCATGTCCCTCGCCTGTCGTCTTGTTAAATCTCGATTCAAATCCCCCGCCCTAAGGCCATTTTTGAAAGACGCCAGACATACATCCGGGTTATCCTCCTCCAGTTGAACAGCCATCTTACTGAAGCGCGCCATATAGTTCTTTAGCTTCTCTCCTGGCTGTTGATGTATGCTGATGAGGTCAAACATGGTTGCCTTTGTAGTTTTGTTGGCGGAGAATTGAGTTAAGAATTTAGTTGACAAGTCCGTAAAATTGTCAATGGAGAAGGGCGGTTGTCTGATCAACCACTGCATCGCCATTCCCTTGAATTTTGAAGGTAACAATCTGCACTTCACCTCGTATGTCGCCCCACCAATAACCATTTTGGTGTTAAAGTACCTCAAATGTTCCATGGGATCAGAATCGCCCGAAAAGGCGTCTAATGCCATTGTTTGCAAATGCTTTGGTATGTCCACCTTTGTGATGGCTGGAACAAAAGGTTTAAATTCGACGACATCCTCAGCCTCGAGACGTTGTCCTTGCTTTAAATCTTGCCTCTGAGTTAAATATTCCACGTGGGCTTGTAACTGCTCGTTTTGGTTTTGTACCTTTTGCAAAGTATCCAACATTTGCTTCAAAGCCACGGGTGTGATACCCGTTATCACTTCTTGTGTTTTCCTTGGAACGTTGTTTTTAAGATCCTCTAAGTTTATGTACTCAGGCGGTGATGATCGTCGCCTGACACCTGGATCTGATTTGGCAGATCTGAGGGCTTTCCCGCAGCTAAATTCACCAGCGACGCTGGTGACTGCGCCACCGAGTGATCACCTTCCGAGGAAGCCTCCTGCTCTTTCTCTTGAAGTATTGCACGATTGTTGTCTCGTCCGCCGCCGCGTCCGCCCTGACGACCACCACCTCTCCGGCGATGATCACAGCGCCCCACACCGCACGAACGGGTTTCCATGGATCGTAACTCTCACCCTCTACGTCACTGGTAGATCGAGGTTAGACCCACAGTCGGCACCAATATTCTGTCTTAAGGTAAGCTTACGTAAGAAGAGGAAAGAAAGCAAACCCTAGCAGAGCACTAAAATAGTAAAGATGTCATGAAAAAGGTATATTCTCATAAATTGTTCAAAAGTCTCTAGTACAAGGTTATGACCTTCCCTTTTATAGAGGGTGTGGTCATGATATGGACTTTTCCTACATTTGGGCCTGACAACGAGGGCCCAAATCTCAATGCACATAAGACAAATCCAAAGGAATCTTCCAGCTGGCTCGCGGGTCAGTTTAATGGGGGCGAGAATCCTCGTTATTTCGCCAGTTCCCGTCATGGCTGCCTTCGTCCGTTTGATTGCTTGTTTTGGGCGGGCATGGAGGTCTTTATGTCCCGCCCAGTCCATCATCCTTGGTTAATTTGACATGAGTTGCAGCTGGAGTCCTTTTGTGACCTGAGTTCTCAAGACCAAACTTCTTGACTATTCCTCTAGCATATAGAATCCTCCATTTGTTTGACTTGCAGACCTAAGAAATAGTTCAGTTCACCAACTAAACTCATTTCAAACTCATATTTCATTTGTTGAACGAAATGCTCCACCATCGTGTTCGACATTCCTCCAAAAACAATATCATTCACATAAATCTGTGCAATCATGAGCTTTCCTTTATGATTCTTCACAAACAGAGTCTTATCAATTCCTCCTTTGCAATAGCCATTGCTGAAAAAAAATTCAGTGAGCCTCTTATACCAAGCCCTTGGTGCTTGTTTCAAACCATACAGTGCCTTCCTCAGCTTGTACACATGATCAGGAAAATGAGGATCTATGAATCCTTTAGGTTTCTCAACATAAACTTCCTCATTCAAGTACCCATTTAGAAAAGCACTCTTTACATCCATCTGGTATAATATGAATTTCTTCAAGCAAGCCACTCCCAACAAGAGTCTAATAGATTCTAGTATGGCCACTGGAGCAAAAGTCTCATCAAAATCAACTCCTTCTATCTGAGACTAATCTTGTAAGACCCAAGATTTTAAGCTTAGAATAAGTGGAAGAGATTTCCATTCACGATTAGGTTTGACGTATTGAGAAGGGAAACCTGAACAAAAGTTTATTAAAGGAAATATATTTATGAAGGAGAAAGTTCAGGAAAAGTCAAAGGATTTTATCGAAGTCGATTTAAGTTATAGCACGATCGTTATACGCTTAACCTAGGTCAGAAACCCTAGTATATAGCTAATTTTCACTTTTAGGCACGACGGAAGTTAATTCCAAAAATCTTCAGAGAAATGTTAGAACTTCTCTTTTTCCATATATCACAACCGTTTCGAGGCGAAACTCTAGGATCTACGAACGTCCGATTCCAATCATCGGAAGTTTGCCGAAACCGAAACCCTGGTATTTCAAAACCCTAGAATTTCTCGACAATGAAGACTTTTTCTATTCAGAGCTTCAAATGAATATTCCACACGCGTACACCCATTTCTCTTGATGATTTCAATCTTTCTTCCGAAGGAAGTTTTCTATTCCGACATTCGATGCAAAAAGCAACTTATCGGGTAAAATAGTTTTATACCGACTATGCATTAGTTGCCAAAAATACAAGGAGACCTCTTTATGATTTTGGAATTATTTTGCCAAAACATATCTATTAATTCACGGAGAATGACGCCGGAAAAATCAGATTCGCGAAACTTTCATTTTCCCGCGATTTGCCATCTTCTATATATAGCAAGCAAGTGAGAAGAAATCACAAAACTCCACCATTTTCTACCCACCAAGGCCGCGAGTTTGAGAGGAGAGGAGGAGGAGAAGATTTTCTTCATTTCTTGCTTGATCGTTGATCCGTTAGTTGCTGCTTCAAGGTTTCGAGGTATAGTCGCTAATCCTTACCTCTGATCGCTTTTTCCATAGCTTTTCTGTAGACTTTTCTGAGCTGATAGTTTATGGGTTTTTGCAAAACTATCTTGAATCTTTCATTTCTGATTCTAAACCTCTTCTATATGTGCCCAAGATCACTTCTGCCGGATTAGATTTTCCGTTATGTCGCCGGAATTCCGCCGGAATCAATTTTAGCCTTAAATACCCATTTTTGGAGTTTTTGAGGTAAAGCTTCAACCTTTAGGCTGAAAACTATCGCCTTAGCTTAGTGCTAGTAGGATTAGTTGTCATAAACGTCGTTGGTGACGTCCCTGCAAAATTTTATTTTTGGGATTTCAGTTTTGAAAATCCTAAGTTAAAACTCATGACCAAAATACCCCTGCGACAGTTTTTGATCCGATAATTTTTCCGAGTTCAGAATACCCTTAGTTACGGCTTATGAAAGCATAGGAACCAAGTTCGATCGAAGAAAAATCGAGTCTCCTAATTGCACAAAGTGGCCGAGCCCTATTAGGGGGGAGGAGGAAAATTTCCTTTTCCGAAAACTTGTGTTTTCGCGCTAGATTATCGTACCTTAGAGTATAGATTACTTCGAGTAACCTTAGTAAGTATCGATAGCTTAGTTTTCGATAGATTCTGATAGTATTTCTGTGGTTTTGCTCTAAAGGTGATTTTGAGGAATTCCTAGAGGAGCAAGCCTTTGATTGTGAACAAGTGTTAGGAGATCGTCCTGGAGAATCTACAGGTGAGGGCTTCTCACTGAATCTCTAGTTAATGCTTAGGGTCGATGTTTCGACATTGTTTACTGTTTATGCACTGGAATTGTGTGTGATTGGAAAATGTTTTCTGAGGCTTCGGCTGACAATGTAGATGATGCATCTACTGAATGTTTTTGATGAGTGAATGACATGCTAAGTGCTAATTGGGTAATTTAGGATGTGTGGTGCATGCCTTATATGCTAGGTGCTATGTGGTTATTGCTTAAGATATTGACATATGACATGTTGATTGATTATGATGAGCTAATTCTGCTTTTGCACTATAATCTGAGTTTCTGAACGGTGAGAAAAGCGGGCAGGTCATGCCGATTTTATTTTGAGAGTTTTGAGAAAGCTTGAAAGGACGAATGAGATTCGGGCCTTGTTGTGGTGTTGTATGGATCAAGACATTCTCTGGAGTCATTTGGGGATTAGGAGATCCCGAGAACTTATAGGATTCGCGATAAGACTAAAAGGATAATTATTTTGTAAAGAAAACTCATAAGACATTAAACAACCTCTAAATCTTTAAGTAATGTTAATAATCTCGGAAGGAAGCTTTGGATGCAAATCATAGTTTTGGAAAACGAGAAGTGTCGTCGGATCCCAGCATTGAGAAAGTTGAGGGGCTTCGAGTATGTAGATGTTGTGGTGCTGTTGGAGCAGCTATGTTGTTGGGTGTATCTTCGACTTTGCGGCGCGAATCCGTATGTCCAAACCCGACGGGTTGGGCCGATTCGGCAATAATTGTTGACACGCGCGAATCCGTATATTCAATCCGATGGATTGGATCGATTCGGCGGTAGTCACTCAGGCACGCGTGAGTCCGTATGTTCAATCCGATGGATTGGATCGATTCAGCGATTGCCATTTTACCTCGCGTGAATCCGTATGTTCAATCCGAGGGATTGGATCGATTCAGCGACAACTTTTCGACACGCGCGGATCCGTATGTTCAATCCGATGGATTGGATCGATTCGGCGATAGTCATTGGACACGCGCAACGTCCGTATGTTCGACTCCTTTGAGTGAACCGACTTGGCGTTGTCATTTGTTGCGTGTGCGAGTCCGTACGTCCATCCCGATGGGTTGGATCGACTCGACATGCCTAATTGTGGGAGTTGCGTGTGCGAGTCCGTATGTTCAACCCAAGGGGTTGGATTGACTTGACATGCCTAATCATTGGGCTATCCTGGGGATAAGTCCGGGAAACCGGTAGTTTCCGAGTATGTGATACTCTTTGCTTGTTGAGCAGTTGTGACCATCGGATTGAGATGAGTCGGATGATCCGGAGATCATCATGAGTTACTATGTTGATGTGAAGAAGTGTCTTTTGTCGCAGAATCGACTTTACCTTAGGGTAAGCTTTTAGAGACTTTAATTTACCTAGAACACGTGGCGACGTGTCGAGTGAGATTCGGAGACGTTGTTTGACTAATCATCCTGCATTCATGCATACTAATTTAGTTGTCGAGTGTGATTGTTATTTGTTAATCCTATTTGGAACATGTTAATTGTTATTATTGCTGTTAAGTTCATTATGGAATATGCAACCCTAGGATGTTATCCCTAGCTATAAGCCTAAGTGGCTATCCTATTATCTGTATCTATCCTTGCTATTATTTACATAATTCTTTGGAGTTGACCCTCGCGTCTTCTGTGTGTGCTTTGGCGAACAAACGCCCTTTGTCAGATGTCTTTGGCGGACTAGTTCACGACGGTTCACCCTTCGGGGGAAACTAGAGTTGGGATGCTGGAACAGGAGCGCATCGCGATAGCGAGCGGAGGACGGAGGATGTACCTAGACTTAGTCGTTCTGGATTCAGATTTGGACGACGATCAAGCTAGCATGTAGGATTGAGTGTTAGTGTGAGCTCCTCGAGATGGGATTAGTGTAGGAGTAGAGTCTTAGCTCTGAACATCATTTGTTTCATTCGGGACAGGGTAGTTTCCCACCTATAGCTTTGGTGTGGTTTCGTTACGGGAATCACAGAGAGTTCGTTGGACTTAGGAAGTCTTGTTTCAGGCCGATGGGCCAGCTTATTCTCATTTTGAAGGATAGTGTTGCGGACACTTAACCTTTTCTTTTGGTTTGTACTTTTGCCTACGGGCGCTACTCTTCTATTACCCGTCACTGGAGGTTCACTCGTGACGAGGTTGCTTCTTACAGCGGGAGCTGTTTATATATTGTATATTAGTTCTATTGCTTTTCGCATTCGGGTTTTATTCAATTCAGTCTTGTCTTAGTTATTATATCGAAAAAAAATATTCACGTATTTCCGCATTAAGTTTACTTTTGGTTATTAAAGTGACGCCACCGAAATCGGGGTGTTACATCTTAGCTCTGAACATCATTTGTTTCATTCGGGACAGGGTAGTTTCCCACCTATAGCTTTGGTGTGGTTTCGTTACAGGAATCACAGAGAGTTGGTTGGACTTAGGAAGTCTTGTTTCAGGCCGATGGGCCCAGCTTATTCTCATTTTGAAGGATAGTGTTGCGGACACTTAACCTTTTCTTTTGGTTTGTACTTTTGCCTACGGGCGCTACTCTTCTATTACCCGTCACTGGAGGTTCACTCGTGACGAGGTTGCTTCTTACAGCGGGAGCTGTTTATATATTGTATATTAGTTCTATTGCTTTTCGCATTCGGGTTTTATTCAATTCAGTCTTGTCTTAGTTATTATATCGAAAAAAAATATTCACGTATTTCCGCATTAAGTTTACTTTTGGTTATTAAAGTGACGCCACCGAAATCGGGGTGTTACAAATCTTGCTTTGTTTCTGGTGACAACCCCATGTTCATCAGACTTGTTTTTGAAGATCCACTTAGTGCCAATTATATTTGCATCCTCAGGCCTTGACACCGAATCCCAGACTTCATTTCTCTTGAACTGCTCCAGTTCTTCTTGCATTGCATTAATCCAGTATTCATCAGTTAGTGCCTCATTAACATTCTTGGGCTCCAATTTGGATATGAAGCAAGCATGAGCAATAAGATTTCTGGACCTAGTTGTCACACCTTCATGAAGATCACCAATAATATTTTCTTTTGGATGTATCTTCTGAATTCTGATTGAAGGAGCTTTATTTGAAGTGACCAAATTGTCTTCCTGCTCAGTTGCACTTGTCTCAAATACGTTGTCTAGGCCATATGCTGGAAAATCTGCAGTTTCAGTAATATCATCATCTTCCACTAAAATGCTTTCCTTCATTTCATTTGGCACATCATCATCAATCACATTGAATGATTCCACATGGTCTTTGTGCAAATGTTATACACCCTATAGGCTCAGCTGTTTGTTGAATATCCCATGAATAATCCTACATCACTCTTAGGGTCAAGCTTTCTTCTTTTCTCTCGATCAACAAGAATATAGCATTTACTCCCAAAAACATGAAAGTATTTCACTGTAGGCTTCCTTCCCTTCCGTAATTCACACTGAGTAGAGGATGTTCCTGCTCTAATAGTAACTCTGTTATGTATGTAGCAAGAAATATTCATGGCTTCACCCCAAAACTGATAAGGAATCTTCTTAGCATGTAGCATGACTCTGGCTGATTCCTGCAGAGTTCTATTCTTCCTCTCAACAACTCCATTTTGTTGAGGTGTGATAGGTGCAGAGAACTCATGGCTTATTCCTTCAGATCCACAGAACTCAGAGAACTTAGAGTTATCAAACTCCCTCCCATGGTCACTCCTAATTCTTATAATAACACTGTTCTTTTCATTTTGAAGTTTCAAACAGAGGTTTTTGCATTTACTCCCAAAAATATGAAAGTATTTCACTGTAGGCTTCCTTCCCTTCCATAATTCATACTGATTAGAGGATGTTCCTACTCTAATAGTAACTCTGTTATGTATGAAGCAAGAAATATTCATGGCTTCACCCCAAAACTGATAAGGAATCTTCTTAGGATGTAGCATGACTCTGGCTGATTCCTGTAGAGTTCTATTCCCTCTCAACAACTCCATTTTGTTGAGGTGCGATAGGTGTAGAGAACTCATCGCTTATTCCTTCAGATCCACAGAACTCAGAGAACATAGAGTTTACAAACTCCCTCCCATGGTCACTCCTAATTCTTATAATAACACTGTTCTTTTCATTTTGAAGTTTCAAACAGAGGTTTTTGAATATTTCAAATGTCTCTGACTTTTTATCTAATGAAATCCACCCAAGTATACCTGGAAAAATCATCCACACACACAAATACATACCTTTTTCCTCCCAGTCATTCAACCTGCATAGGTCCCATGAGATCCATGTGCAAGAGTTCAAGGACCTTTGTTGTAGTCTGATGCTGGAGCATCTTGTGCGACATCTTGGTTTGTTTGCCTATCTGACATTCTCCACACATTCTTCCTTCACCACGCTTCAACTTAGGCAGACCTCTGATTGCTTCTTCAGTGATCTTCTGTATGCTCTTGAGGTTAAGATGACCCAGTTTTTGATGCCAGAGATTTATCTCATCTTCCTTTGACAATAAGCACCTTGAAAAGGGATACTTCTCCTCTGAGGTCCACATATAGCAATTATCGTTGGATCTGACTCCTCTCATTACTACCTCTTGATCATCTTTAGTAACAACACATTCTACTTTGCTAAACTTCACATTAAGTCCTTTATCAGAAAGTTGGCTTATACTGATAAGGTTGGCTGTCAGTCCTTTCACAAGTAACACATCAGTTAAATCAGGGGATCTAGAACCTACAAGTTTTCCAATTCCTTTGATCTTCCCTTTGGCTCCATCTCCAAAAGTGACAAAACTGCTGGAGTGTCCTCTGATATTCTCCAAATAGCTCTCTTCTCTTGTCATGTGTCTTAAACAACCACTATCAATATGCAAATCTTCCCTTGATGAGGCTCTAAAAGAAGTGTGAGCAATCGGGATTGAGACTTCACCTTTGGGTTTCCATTTCCTTTTCACTTGGTTATTCTCAGTCCCTCTGGGCTGACATGATATATGAGGATAACCATACAGCTTGAAACAGTAAGACCTTATATGACAATTTCTTCCACAATAGTGGCATCTCCAAGGAGAACTTCTGACACTTTTGAACTGAGAAGTCACATGTCAAGGCACATGCTGAGACATCTGTCCAGACAACAGGCTGTTGATTGGTTTCTTGAATTCAGATTGCTTTGTAGCAGCCACAAATTTCTTTGGAGCCTTCTGACCTTCCATGTTTGCAGTCCTGTAGTCAAAGCCAATACCCTTCAAGCTTCTCCTTGTTTGCTTGTTTCCTTAAGGATCTCATCAAGCATATATGAGCCATTGTTCAGCATCTTGAAAGATTTGTGTGTGGTTTCAAGCTTGTTCTTCAAGGAAGCAACTTCCTCCTGCAATTTAGCATTAACACTCATTAATTTTACCTTTTCTAGAGTATCAATGTCTTCAAGCTTTGATTTCCAGTCATCAAGTTCTTCTTTCAGTTTTCTACTGATCTCATACAACTTCTCCTTTTGAGTAGTTATCTGCTCTATTTCACTTTCGTGCTCTCTCACACGCTTACATGCTTCCTCCCACTTGCTATACCATAACTTGTAGGTTTCAGCCAGCTCTTCATCAGTTATGTCCTCATCCTTGGAGTCAGGTTCATCATGTAACACCCCGATTTCGGTGGCGTCACTTTAGTAACCAAAATAAACTTAATGCGGAAAAACGTAGATATTTTTTTTTTTAATAATAACTAAGACAAGACTGAATTAAATAAAACCCAACAATAACAATAATCAGAACTAATATACAATATATAAACAGCCCCCGCTGTAGTAGTAACCTCGTCACGAGTAAACCTCCAGTGACGGAAAGAAAAGTGTAACGCCCGAAGGCAAAAGGTACAATCCACAAGAAAGGTCATGTGTCCGCAACACCATCCCTCAAAACTGAGAATAAGCTGGCCCATCGGCCTGAAGCAAGACCTCCTAAGTCCAACCAACTCTCTGTGATTCTCGTAAAGAACCACACAAAAAGCTATAGGTGGGAAACTACCCTGTCCCCAAAGAAAACAAATGATGTTCAGAGCTAAGACTCTACTCCTACACTATTCCCATCTCGAGGAGCTCACACCAGCACTAAAACCTACATGCTAGCATGATCGTCGCCCGAATCTGAATCCAGAACGACCTAGTCTATGTACACCATCCGTCCTCCTCTCGCTACCGCGATACGCTCCAGTTCCCGCATCTCAACCCTAGTTCCTCCCGAAGGATGAACCATCATGAATCAGCCCGCCAAAGACATCTGACAAAGGGCGTTTGTTCGCCAAAGCACACACAGAAGACGCGAGGGTCAACTCCAAAGAATTATGTAAATAATAGCACCAATAAATATAAATAAGATAATAGCCACTTAGGCTTATAACTAGGGATAACATCCTAGGGTTGCATATTTCCACAAAGAATATAACGACTGTAAATCACAGTTAACATGCATCAAGTAGAACTAACAAGTATCAAACACACTCATCAACTATGTCAGTATGCATGTTGCATGAAATGATATGCAGGTTAACCCAGTCAACCAATATGCAATCCGGAACGGATGGACATCATCGGATCAGTCCTAACACCAGCCACGGTGGGACCATTTCGGCCCGTGATGCCTCTTACTCCAACATCATCATGTAGTCAGATCAGCATAAAACCCGAATAACGTCACTCTGCTTGGCGACGGAACAAACCGACAACGTCACTCTGCTTGGCGACGGAACAAAAACAACAACGTCACTCTGCTTGGCGACGGAACAAAACAACAACGTCACTCTGCTTGGCGACGGAACAAAACAACAACGTCACTCTGCTTAGCGACGGAACAAAACAACAACGTCACTCTGCTTGGCGACGGAACAAAACAACAACGTCACTCTGCTTGGCGACGGGACAAACCAAAGGTATTGCCACTTATAGGCTGGGCACCTCGAGACGGTCGTAACACTAGCCTCGTGTTTAACCATTTCTGCTCGGGCGTCGCTTATCACCTTTGGCTATAGTCAAGACGGTACAAACTCTACATGGTTTGACCATTTCTGCTTGCTATGCCGAACATCAACAGGCACGATACAACTCTACATGGATGATCGTTACCTCCTGTTGTGCCAGGTATAGTCAGAACCGATCCAACTCTGCATGGCTGATCGTTACTTCCTGCTATACCGAAGTACTCTGCTTGGCACTTCATCGCGTATATGCATGGGTGCAACCACTCACGATGACTCTTCGGGTCACCAATGCTCTCACGAAGTCTCACGCTTCAGTGAAGTTTCATGCTCTCACAAGGTCTCACGCCTCAGTGGAGTTCCATGCTTTCCACAAGGTCTCACGCCTCAGTGGAGTATCCCGCATTCACAAGGTCTCACGCCTCAGTGAAGCTTCTCGGCTCATCCCTTGGATGGCTATCAAACTGCTCAACGAGCGAAGGAGTACCAACATACTCAGAACTTACCAAACTCCTCAACACTTGGATCCGACGACACTCCTCGCTTTTCCAAAACTATGATTTGACTTCCAATGCCTTCCTTCGAGGTTGTTATCATTACTTAAAGATTTTGAGGTTATTTAAGGTCTTATGAATTTTCTTTATAAAATAGATTCCCTTTTGTCTTATCGCAAGTCTTATACATTTGCAGGATCTCCCAATCCCAAGTCGCTTCCAGAGGAGGTCTCGATCCACTAAACAAAATTAAGGCCCGAACCTCGTTCGTCCTATCAAACTTTCTCCAACTCTCAAAATAAAATCGGCATGACCTGCCCGCTATTCTCACCATTCAGAATCTCAGATTCCAGTACAGAGCATATTTAAATCATCACAATCAACAACATGTCATATATCAATAAACCGCATCATAAACACTTAGCACTTAGCATATAAAGCATGCACCACACATCCTAGATTACCCACATAGCACATAGCATGTAAGACAATCTCAAAAACATTCAGTAGATGAATCATCTACATTGTCAGCCGAAGCCTCAGAAAACATTTTCCAATCACACACAATTCCAGTGCATAAACAGTAAACAATGTCGAAACATCGACCCTAAGCATTAACTTGAGATTCAGTGAGAAGCCCTCACCTGCAGATTCTCCAGGATTATCTTCTAACTCTTCCTCACAAGCAAAGCGTTGCTCCTCAGGAAATTCCTCAAAAGTTCCTTTAAAGCAAAGTCACAGAAATACTATCAGAATCTATCGAAAACTAAGCTATCGATACTTACTAAGGTTACACGAAGCAATACATACTCCGAGGTACGATAATCTAGCGCGAAAAGACAAGTTTTCGGAAAAGGAAATTTTCCTCCTTCCCCCTAATAGGGCTCGGCCACTTTGGTTAATTGTGGGGTTCGATTTTTCTTCGATCAAACTTGGTTCCTATGCTTTCATAAGCCGTAACTAAGGGTATTCTGAACTCGGAAAAATTATCGGATCAAAAACTGTCGCAGGGGTATTTTGGTCATGATTTTTAACTTAGGATTTTCAAAACTGAAATCCCAAAAATAAAATTTTGCAGGGACGTCACCAACGACGTTTATGACAACTAATCCTACTAACACTAAGCTAAGGCGATAGTTTTTAGCCTAAAGGTTGAAGCTTTACCTCAAAAACTCCAAAAATGGGTATTTTAAGCTCAAATTGATTCCGGCGGAATTCCGGCGACATAACGGAAAATCTAACCCGGCAGAAGTGATCTTGGGCGCATAAGGAAGAGGTTTAGAATCAGAAATGAAAGATTCGGGATAGTTTTGCAAAAACCCATAAACTATCAGCTCAGAAAACTCTACAGAAAAGCTATGGAAAAAGTGATCGGAGGTAAGGATTAGCGACTATACCTCGAAACCTTGAAGCAGCAACTGATTAATCAACGATCAAGCAAGGATTGAACAAAATCTTCTTCTCCTTCTTCCTTGATGAACTCGTGGCCTTGAGAGGGAAAATGGAGGAGTTTTGTGTTTTTTTCTCACTTGCTTGCTATATATAGAAAATGGTAATTCGCGGGAAAATGAAAGTTTCGCGAATCTGATTTTTCCGGCATCATTCTCCATGAATTCTAAGATAGGTTTTGGCAAAGGAATTCCTAAGCTAAGAAGATGTCTCCTTGTATTTTTGGCAACTAATGCAAAGTCGGTGCAAAGTCGGTGTAAAACTATTTTACCCGATAAGTTGCTTTTTGCATCGAATGTCGGAATGGAAAACTTCCTTCTGAAGAAAGATTGAAATCATCAAGAGAAATGGGTGTACGCGTGTAGAATATCCATTTGAAGCTCTGAATAGATAAAGTCTTCATTGTCGAGAAATTCTAGGGTTTTGAAATACCAGGGATTCGGTTTCGGCAAACTTCCGATGATTGGAATCGGACGTTCGTAGATCCTAGAGTTTCGCCTCGAAACGATCGTGATATATGGAAAAAGAGAAGTTCTAACATTTCTCTGAAGATTTTTGGAATTAACTTCCGTCGTGCCTAAAAGTGAAAATCAGCTATATACTAGGGTTTCTGACCTAGGTTTAAGCGTATAACGATCGTGCTATAACTTTTATCGATCATGATGTAATCCTTTGACTTTTCCTGAACTTTCTCCTTCATAAATTTATTTCATTTGGTAAACTCTAGTTCAGGTTTCCCTTCACAATACATCAACCCTAATCGTAAATGGAAATCTCTTCCACTGATCCTAAGCTTAAAAACTTGGGTCTTACATTACTACCCTCCAAAAAGAAAGTTTCGTCCTCGAAACTTAGGGTTCAGTAAAAGCTCTGACTATTGTTCTTGATCTTTTCCTCTAACTCCCATATGACATCGTCTGTGTCTTTGTTCCAAATAACTCTTACTAAAGCACTCTGCTTTCCTTTCGATTGTTTCCCTCTTCTAGTCCCAATGTTGACCAACGGCGTCTCAACAGACATATCATCTTTCAACTTGCCGAGGTTTAACTACAATCATCAATGATAACACCACTAAAACTCTTACTCGATTATGATCTCCAGCTTCTGAAGTCAATCTTTACCCTAAGATTCTCATTCCACTTAGCAAAATTCACTCGCTAATCTCTAGCTTGTATCACCGAAATCCATAACAAGTTTCATTCACTCTTAGACTTTAAGCAACTTGTCCAAATATGACAACCTCAAGTGTTCATCTTAATACTAACCTTCCCTTTTCAGTAACTTGATCACCATCTCGTCAATCAACTTCTTAATCCCTCTATCAAATCCTAACCAACTTCGAGTCCTAGAAACTTAAGACAACAATTCATAGACTTAAAACCTGAACCTTCACCAAGTTTAGACCTTTAATGTCCGTTAATTCTTCAATGCTTCCTAAATGAATATCCATTTCTTCAAACTATATCTCCTTTGCAAGAGAACTTATACTTAATGCGAACTTTTTCCTCCCAGCTCGACTAATCCTCGATCCAATCAAGTTAATCTTACCAATCCTTCTATCAAAGTCCATAGCCAGCTCTGATTCCGAATATCACCCCCTCAATATTAAGTTGATCAAGCCTAATCTATCGAAGGTGAAATTTAGAAAAACCCACTGGAACAGTCAATGAGTTCCTATCATCCAATAGTCACAAATATCCTGACCTCACATCCTCAACGATTCCGCTACGGAACTACACGCCCTCGACATCATACGTATACTATCCATAAGAAATCTCTATGAGATTCATTCTTCAGCTTCTAGCTTCCTTTTAAACGCATTGGTGCAAAACTACTTTCTAGGTTTACCGTGTTATTCTAAACCTCGTGTAATTTCTATAGCTAAAATACGAGCTACGGTCAAAAAAGGTGTTAATAGGCGTAATAACTAGAAGGTCAAAGCTTAGACAGTATAAGTAAGATAGGTGTGCTTGCACACGCTACAAGAGTAATGGATTATATTATACTGAAATGAGGAAGAATGGTTAGAAGGTTACCATCGTTCTTGCGCTCTCCTCTGGTTAACTCCTCAGCTCCTTCACCATCCATGATATAAACTCTTCCTCTAGCAGCAGGGCGCTTTCCCCTTATGGTGTTGACAAATGGCTCAACCTTGGGTGTCTTGCAGTTGTTGGCCAGATGTCCTGGTAGATCACACTTGAAACACCTCGGCTTCCCCTTCGGGCATTTCGTGGAGTAGTGCCCAACCTCCCCGCATTTAAAACATGTCATCTCACGGCTCCCAGCTTGGCTTCCTGCTCCTCCCGCAGCAGCAATCGTAGGCCTGAACGGTCCTGGGGTAAACCCTTCCCCCGTAGGACGCTGATAAGGCTTCTTCATCTGTAACTTTCCTTTTCCCTTGTTGTCTTGGGAGCTCGACCTCATCGGTCCCCCAATTCCTGCTCTATTCATCCTTCTATTTTTCATCAGCTCCACCTCCGTGGCTTTCTCAACCAACGACTGGAATCGCATGATTCCCAGCGGCCTCACTAAGTCCTCAATATCAGGCCTCAGTCCATTTACAAAGCGCTTGCACATGTAGCGCTCATTCACATGATCATGAAAGAATTGAAAATGCTTCGCCAAAGATTCCAGCTTTGAAGCAAATTCCGGTACCGACATACCCCCCTGACGGAGTGTCAGAAATTGTGACTCCCGCTCATCCCGAGCACTTGTTGGAAAATACTTTTCCAAGAATGCGGTCCGGAATGAGTTCCAGCTAATCTCCTCGTGATTGTCTTCCATAATTCCTCTGGTGCCCTTCCACCAGTACTCAGCATCCCCGAGTAGCAGATAAGTCGCCATGCCCACTTTGGCACCCTCAGCAGTTTGTAGTACGCCGAATATCTTCTCGATTTCCTAAATCCAGAGATCCGCTTTGTCTGGGTCAGTACCACCAGAGAACTTTGGTGGGTTTTGCCTCCTGAAGTCATTGAGGCCTTTGTTTTGGTCCAGAGTTACTTCCTTCCGGCGCTGATGCTGATCACGTGCCTCCTCAGCAGCACGCCTCATCGCATTATCATTTGCCTGCGCTGTTACCGCTTGGGCCATAGTGGCTGATTAGTATTCACCATGTTCTGTTAAGTTAAACAAACAGTTAGTACTCATCATAAGATAGCATCTAGTATAACTATACAATATGATTAAGCAATAACTTCAGTCAATTTTTAAGCGAAAAAATCGCTTGCAGACAATCAATTTTCACTCTTTGCAGAGTCACACAACCTAGCACAGAAGACCTATTCCCCAACAACTCCCGAAAGACTCGACCGTGCTCTGATACCACAATGTAACACCCCGATTTCGGTGGCGTCACTTTAGTAACCAAAATAAACTTAATGCGGAAAAACGTAGATTTTTTTTTTTTAATAATAACTAAGACAAGACTGAATTAAATAAAACCCAACAATAACAATAATCAGAACTAATATACAATATATAAACAGCCCCCGCTGTAGTAGTAACCTCGTCACGAGTAAACCTCCAGTGACGGAAAGAAAAGTGTAACGCCCGAAGGCAAAAGGTACAATCCACAAGAAAGGTCAAGTGTCCGCAACACCATCCCTCAAAACTGAGAATAAGCTGGCCCATCGGCCTGAAGCAAGACCTCCTAAGTCCAACCAACTCTCTGTGATTCTCGTAAAGAACCACACAAAAAGCTATAGGTGGGAAACTACCCTGTCCCCAAAGAAAACAAATGATGTTCAGAGCTAAGACTCTACTCCTACACTATTCCCATCTCGAGGAGCTCACACCAGCACTAAAACCTACATGCTAGCATGATCGTCGCCCGAATCTGAATCCAGAACGACCTAGTCTATGTACACCATCCGTCCTCCTCTCGCTACCGCGATACGCTCCAGTTCCCGCATCTCAACCCTAGTTCCTCCCGAAGGATGAACCATCATGAATCAGCCCGCCAAAGACATCTGACAAAGGGCGTTTGTTCGCCAAAGCACACACAGAAGACGCGAGGGTCAACTCCAAAGAATTATGTAAATAATAGCACCAATAAATATAAATAAGATAATAGCCACTTAGGCTTATAACTAGGGATAACATCCTAGGGTTGCATATTTCCACAAAGAATATAACGACTGTAAATCACAGTTAACATGCATCAAGTAGAACTAACAAGTATCAAACACACTCATCAACTATGTCAGTATGCATGTTGCATGAAATGATATGCAGGTTAACCCAGTCAACCAATATGCAATCCGGAACGGATGGACATCATCGGATCAGTCCTAACACCAGCCACGGTGGGACCATTTCGGCCCGTGATGCCTCTTACTCCAACATCATCATGTAGTCAGATCAGCATAAAACCCGAATAACGTCACTCTGCTTGGCGACGGAACAAACCGACAACGTCACTCTGCTTGGCGACGGAACAAAAACAACAACGTCACTCTGCTTGGCGACGGAACAAAACAACAACGTCACTCTGCTTGGCGACGGAACAAAACAACAACGTCACTCTGCTTGGCGACGGAACAAAACAACAACGTCACTCTGCTTGGCGACGGAACAAAACAACAACGTCACTCTGCTTGGCGACGGGACAAACCAAAGGTATTGCCACTTATAGGCTGGGCACCTCGAGACGGTCGTAACACTAGCCTCGTGTTTAACCATTTCTGCTCGGGCGTCGCTTATCACCTTTGGCTATAGTCAAGACGGTACAAACTCTACATGGTTTGACCATTTCTGCTTGCTATGCCGAACATCAACAGGCACGATACAACTCTACATGGATGATCGTTACCTCCTGTTGTGCCAGGTATAGTCAGAACCGATCCAACTCTGCATGGCTGATCGTTACTTCCTGCTATACCGAAGTACTCTGCTTGGCACTTCATCGCGTATATGCATGGGTGCAACCACTCACGATGACTCTTCGGGTCACCAATGCTCTCACGAAGTCTCACGCTTCAGTGAAGTTTCATGCTCTCACAAGGTCTCACGCCTCAGTGGAGTTCCATGCTTTCCACAAGGTCTCACGCCTCAGTGGAGTATCCCGCATTCACAAGGTCTCACGCCTCAGTGAAGCTTCTCGGCTCATCCCTTGGATGGCTATCAAACTGCTCAACGAGCGAAGGAGTACCAACATACTCAGAACTTACCAAACTCCTCAACACTTGGATCCGACGACACTCCTCGCTTTTCCAAAACTATGATTTGACTTCCAATGCCTTCCTTCGAGGTTGTTATCATTACTTAAAGATTTTGAGGTTATTTAAGGTCTTATGAATTTTCTTTATAAAATAGATTCCCTTTTGTCTTATCGCAAGTCTTATACATTTGCAGGATCTCCCAATCCCAAGTCGCTTCCAGAGGAGGTCTCGATCCACTAAACAAAATTAAGGCCCGAACCTCGTTCGTCCTATCAAACTTTCTCCAACTCTCAAAATAAAATCGGCATGACCTGCCCGCTATTCTCACCATTCAGAATCTCAGATTCCAGTACAGAGCATATTTAAATCATCACAATCAACAACATGTCATATATCAATAAATCGCATCATAAACACTTAGCACTTAGCATATAAAGCATGCACCACACATCCTAGATTACCCACATAGCACATAGCATGTAAGACAATCTCAAAAACATTCAGTAGATGAATCATCTACATTGTCAGCCGAAGCCTCAGAAAACATTTTCCAATCACACACAATTCCATTGCATAAACAGTAAACAATGTCGAAACATCGACCCTAAGCATTAACTTGAGATTCAGTGAGAAGCCCTCACCTGCAGATTCTCCAGGATTATCTTCTAACTCTTCCTCACAAGCAAAGCGTTGCTCCTCAGGAAATTCCTCAAAAGTTCCTTTAAAGCAAAGTCACAGAAATACTATCAGAATCTATCGAAAACTAAGCTATCGATACTTACTAAGGTTACACGAAGCAATACATACTCCGAGGTACGATAATCTAGCGCGAAAAGACAAGTTTTCGGAAAAGGAAATTTTCCTCCTTCCCCCTAATAGGGCTCGGCCACTTTGGTTAATTGTGGGGTTCGATTTTTCTTCGATCAAACTTGGTTCCTATGCTTTCATAAGCCGTAACTAAGGGTATTCTGAACTCGGAAAAATTATCGGATCAAAAACTGTCGCAGGGGTATTTTGGTCATGATTTTTAACTTAGGATTTTCAAAACTGAAATCCCAAAAATAAAATTTTGCAGGGGCGTCACCAACGACGTTTATGACAACTAATCCTACTAACACTAAGCTAAGGCGATAGTTTTTAGCCTAAAGGTTGAAGCTTTACCTCAAAAACTCCAAAAATGGGTATTTTAGGCTCAAATTGATTCCGGCGGAATTCCGGCGACATAACGGAAAATCTAACCCGGCAGAAGTGATCTTGGGCGCATAAGGAAGAGGTTTAGAATCAGAAATGAAAGATTCGGGATAGTTTTGCAAAAACCCATAAACTATCAGCTCAGAAAACTCTACAGAAAAGCTATGGAAAAAGCGATCGGAGGTAAGGATTAGCGACTATACCTCGAAACCTTGAAGCAGCAACTGATTAATCAACGATCAAGCAAGGATTGAACAAAATCTTCTTCTCCTTCTTCCTTGATGAACTCGCGGCCTTGAGAGGGAAAATGGAGGAGTTTTGTGTTTTTTTCTCACTTGCTTGCTATATATAGAAAATGGTAATTCGCGGGAAAATGAAAGTTTCGCGAATCTGATTTTTCCGGCATCATTCTCCATGAATTCTAAGATAGGTTTTGGCAAAGGAATTCCTAAGCTAAGAAGATGTCTCCTTGTATTTTTGGCAACTAATGCAAAGTCGGTGCAAAGTCGGTGTAAAACTATTTTACCCGATAAGTTGCTTTTTGCATCGAATGTCGGAATGGAAAACTTCCTTCTGAAGAAAGATTGAAATCATCAAGAGAAATGGGTATACGCGTGTAGAATATCCATTTGAAGCTCTGAATAGATAAAGTCTTCATTGTCGAGAAATTCTAGGGTTTTGAAATACCAGGGATTCGGTTTCGGCAAACTTCCGATGATTGGAATCGGACGTTCGTAGATCCTAGAGTTTCGCCTCGAAACGATCGTGATATATGGAAAAAGAGAAGTTCTAACATTTCTCTGAAGATTTTTGGAATTAACTTCCGTCGTGCCTAAAAGTGAAAATCAGCTATATACTAGGGTTTCTGACCTAGGTTTAAGCGTATAACGATCGTGCTATAACTTTTATCGATCATGATGTAATCCTTTGACTTTTCCTGAACTTTCTCCTTCATAAATTTATTTCATTTGGTAAACTCTAGTTCAGGTTTCCCTTCACAATACATCAACCCTAATCGTAAATGGAAATCTCTTCCACTGATCCTAAGCTTAAAAACTTGGGTCTTACACATCAATTATTCCAGAGAAAGCAGTAACTTTGTTTGCAGAGACTCCATCTTCCTCATATGTGTCTTCATCTAACCAGGTTACCATCATGCCTTTCTTCTGCTTCTTAAGATAGGTAGCACATTCAGTTTTGATGTGACCATATCCCTCACATTCATGACATTGCAGTCCTTTATTCTGACCAGATTTATCATCCTCTTTGGCCTTCCTCTGAAAGTTTGAAGATCTGGCATTGTCGAACTTCATGTCCTGGACATTAGACTTTGACCTTTTGTCAATCTTTCTTAAGGCTCTGTTAAACTTTCTTCCAAGAAGAGCTAGAGCTTCAGAGAGGTTTTCACCTACACACTCAATATCATCATCCTCATCAGTGTTTGACACAAAAGCTATGCTCTTATTCTTCTTCTCAGTCTTCTCAAAACTTAACTCATAAGTTTGCAAGGAACCAATAAGTTCATCAACCCTCATGCTTCCAATGTCTTGAGCTTCCTCAATTGTAGTAACTTTCATTACAAACTTCTTGGGCAGAGATCTCAGGATTTTCCTCACAAGCTGCTCATATGACATAGGTTCTCCCAAGGCAAAGGATGAGTTAGCCAAGTCATGTACTGCAATTGTTTCCTCTTCAGTCATCCTCAAGTTCTCAAACTGAGTTGTAAGCATCTGAAGTCTGGACATTCTCACTCTGGTAGTTCCTTCATGAGAAGTTTTCAAAATATCCCAGGCAACCTTTGCAACAGTACATGTGTTGATGAGTCTGAACATATTCTTGTCAACACCATTGAAGATGGCATTCAAAGCTTTAGAGTTTTCCATCGCAGCTTCATCTTCTTCCTTTGTCCATTCTTCCTCAGGTTTCTTAGTGGTCGCGATGGAACTTCCTTCAGTTTGTTCCTTAGTAGGATGCTTTTATCCTTTTCAAGTCTTGCTGTCAATTGACTTGAGAAAAACAGTCATGCGAACTTTCCAATAGTCATAGTTAGTACTATTCATAATGGGTGGCCTATTGACGGATCCTCCCTCCTTGTTGTCCATGAGAACTGAATCTATCTCCCTGGAGCTCACCCAAACAGAACAGGGTGCTCGCTCTGATGCCAATTGAAATTCTAGTTCCCGTATGGCAGATGTTCTACGCGATGCTTAGGCAATTGCTTTGACAATCGAATAACAGTGAACATAAAAGAATAAAATAAACAAAGAACAACACCAAAGTTGTTAACCCAGTTCGGTGAAACTTCACCTATGTCTGGAGGGTTTGCACCCAAAGAAAGGAAATCCACTATCTCAAGATTTAGGAACTACAGACACTCATGAACACCACAACTCATAGTTCTCTTCCTAATCTACCCAGTGTATTTCTACTTAGTATATCGACCTAAGTATGAGAGCCCCTCTCACTTTCTCTCAATCACTGCCACAGTGATTGGTAAGAACAACAACAATCAGAGTTTTAACACTCAAGAACACAGAACACAACCTTGCCTTATAGAATCAATGAGCAAGGCTTGTTCACAATGAACAGAAGGACTAACACAAATAACAACCCTAAAACACTTGATGAATTTCTCTCAATAACTTCAGTAGTCTTCACGTTTTAGGTCTTAAGTATATATAAGCTTCAGCAGCCACACTAAGGTTTCCAGAGGCTGTAGCAGTAGTCCAACAGCAACAAATCAAAACACAATTTTCCATAAATGTTGATTGCGTTTACAAGTCAATCACCATTAACACAATAGAGACATATCCTCAATCAGATATTGCCTCAACAAATAAACCAACCCACAATAAACAACAAGTATACAACTACTTAAACCGTAAGTAACCACAATAAAACATATAGAAGTGAAGCATCACTTCATTAGAGATTATGCTTAGAAGGGAGTTCTAATTCTGAAGTTCGTGGATACTGATCACCAATCGGCATATATCTTCACTAATTCTGAAGATAGATTCAAAATTTATTTTGAAGAATATCAAAATGGACTTTTGTCCAGCATGAAGATTTCATCAGAAATTCTGACTATGTTACTTCTGCTCTCATCAGAAGTTATCTAGTTCATAAGGCATTCAATCAGAAGCTGACTACCTCTTGGTATTATTTCTGATGCTAGATATTAAGACATGTGTCTCTTCTCAGACGCCTTGATCCGTGTGCTTTTTGGGAAGGTTTGGTTTAATGATTGCTTCATTTACTTCTCCAACACACGTTTCAGTTTTACTTTATTTTAATTATTACCATTAATTTTCAACCGTTGATTTTACCTTTACCTTTTGGTTTTACAATTTCTCAACGGTTACTTTCAAAACATATTCACTTAACCCACTATCTCACCCACGATCACATCACTTACACACTTTCAGTTTTCAAAACCCCTATTTCTCTCAAAACTCTCTGTTCTCCCTCCTGTTCATCATCAATCATCTCCAAGTGTTCATCATCCTCCTCAATCATCTCCATGGATCAAAAGGAAGCATCAGTTGTACAGTACTTCAATGAGCATGTTGCTCAAGAGGATGCTGCCGTTTCTTCAACTGCTGCCGCCGGCTCTTCACAAAGCACAGAGAAGGTCATTCCCATCTACGAATGGGAAAGTTCGGTTTCCTACCTCTACAAATTTGAAGAACTCACTGTTCTGGCTTAGACCAGGGTTGACTTCAACAATGTGGAGGAAAATGGCGTGAATTTGGTGCCATAGTTGCTCGCTCGGGGTTGGGAATCCTACTTCAAGAGGCTTCAAGGACCAGTCTATGAGAAGTTAGTGAAGGATTTCTGGAGACAAGCAGAATGTAATAACAACTATGTTGTCTCACATGTCTTGGGTCCGAGGATTGTAATTACTGAAGTTTCCATTGCCAAGTTGTTGAAGATGGAACGACTCAAGGGAAGAAGAATTCAGGGCATTGACAACAAGTCCCCTTTGATCAAGTACCAAGTCAACAAGGAAATCTTCACCAACTTTGATCATCCTAACCTGCATTCACCCAAGACCACTCCAAAATTTTGTACACTACATTAATGCCACTCAGAAGTACATTCTGTACTGTCAGAAGACGCATCAACCAGTATGTCTTCCATTTCTGCTCTTCAATTATCTGAAGGAGCTGGTCAGAAAATCCAGAACAACTGACAATGAAAGAAGAAGGCCACCAGCTACATTCCCTATGGCAGATTGCTTTTTGACATCTTCGTGGAGAATGGGCTCGTGCACCATTTTGAAGGTGCAAACTTAACCGATGATCTGTCTGCAACCTACAATGATGCATTGGCCGCCAAGAACCTCCGGCACATGGGGATTCTGAAAAAGGTGAATGTGCCTCTAGTGGACGTGCCTCTCTGGACTAAGCAAGAGAATCCGGAAGCTCTCTATGAGTATCTAAAAGAAATGGCCGAGCTGAATTCTGGGTTTGATGCTCAAACGTTTATTGCAACTCTTCCGGAGGGTCCTCCAGATGCCTTTGCTTCCAAAGGCAAGAAGAACAAAAGGTCAGAACCTTCCAACACTGAGGAGAAAAAGAAGCTGAAGCTGAAGAGGCCCTAGACAGAACTTAAAGTTGCAAGTTCTCATCTGGCGTCGCATTCTGCTCGCAGAACTGCTGCTAGGACCTCTGCAAGAAGTTCAGGTATTCCTACAACTTCTACTTGCATTGTTTCTACATTACAAGTCAATTCACCTCCTTCATTTCTACCCATTTCACTCCCTATTTCTGAACCTCTACCAACTCCAACATCCTCACAATCCACTACCTCTGAATCCATTCCTTTACCACATCATACAAATTCCAAATTCCAATGCTTAACTTTATTACTCCCCACAAATCTTGTCATTGCTTCTCCTTCACACATGACCACCATTCGCGAAACAGAAACCACTTCACCATCCACCCATTCCAGTGAAGAGACCCTCTCTTCTGGACCGATGCCAATCAATGTGGCTCCACCCTATTATGATGATTCTAATCTTTCAAATGTTTCCCTTTCAAACTATTCCCTTGTAAATTCATCTAATTTCGTTTTCCCCAACACCTCTGAATAGATGCCCACTGCGTCTGCTTTTGACAATACCACTTCTGAAGTAAACACTTCTTATCAGATGCCCACTGCATCTGCTTCTGAAACTACCACTTCTGAAGTACACACTTCTGAAGCCCCCACCTCTGAACCTATCGCTTCTGAAGTACCCTTAACTTCTGAAGTTCCTACTTCTACTGTACCTGCAACCTTTCAAGTTTCTACTTCTGTTGTTTCCACCAATTCTGAGGCTGCGTCTGAAATAGCCATCGCTTCTGATGCCCCTAATTCTGAAGCACTTCCCTTAACCCTAGTTACATATGCCCCATCCTCTTCAAACCTTTAGTTAACCGTATACAATCCTCCTCCTTGTTCTATAGCCTAGTGCATTGATCTGTTTTGTCTACGTGCTCGTACCAAGCTTAAGGAACTAAATGCAGTGACTAGCAATAGTCTGGTGCCAGACTATGTCAAAGGCAAATGGGATGATTTTCACCTCTGGATGGAAAATAGCCTTCAAGACCTATTTGAGTATGCTGATTTTGAAGACGATGCCAGTATTGAGGATGCAAAGGCTAGATGGGAGAAGGAAATGGAAGCAAAAAGAGCAGCTGAGGAAAGAAGGAAATTACAAGCCTTAAGGAAAATTGCCTTGGAAGCTCAGAGGAAGAAAGAGGAAGGAGAAGAAGCTGCAAGAAAAGAGGCAGGTCGCCTAGAAGCTGAACGCCAAGAAGCTCTGGAAAAAGCTGCTCGGTTGAAAGCTAAAGCTGCATAATTAGAAGCTAAGGCTGGAAGTTCTGGAACTGAAATGGTTGGCACTTCTGCACAAGCTCCTTCTGCACTAGAAGCGACTCTTGCCACTCTTCAGTATGAACAGCAAGCCATCAAGGAACGTCTGGATAAGCAGGACCAAGCCAACTCTGAAATCAAGCAAATGCTGACTCTGCTTCTGAACAAGAAGGACTCTTAGGATTTCTCTTTTTCATTTGTTTTTCTTGTTTTAAAAACCTTACTTTCTTTGCTTCTGCACTTCATATATATATATATATATATATATATATGTTTATACATATGTTTACTTTCTTTCTGTTCTTTTATTTCTGTTAATTCTTTATTTTCTTTTCTTACTTATAATTCCCTCTTCTGAACCTAACGCTTTCTATTCATTTATTCAGGGGGAGTACTAGTTTACTCTTGTGTTTTTAACTAATTTTTTTACACTTAAAATCTTTTTGATTCTAACAAAAAGGGGGAGTACTAGTAATATTTTGATAACAAAAATATTTTTTGGAGAATTAAGTGATCGATTGTGTAACCTCTATAAACCCTCTCTGAAGCAATGCACGAATTACATTTCACTTCTGCTAAGAAGTGCTTTTCTGTTGCTTTTAAGTTTCAATGGTTAAGCTCTGATAAACTTGTTACACAATTTATATAACTCTGATGATACTAAATGATCTGATCGCTTATGTCTTATTTAGCTCAGAATCTAGACTCTTCTAATGTTTTCATTAAGTCTTAGATTTAGGGGGAGCTTAGCTCAGAATCAAGTTCAAGTCTTTAATTCAGAAGGAGCTGAACAAACTATACACATCTGGATAAGATCTTTCTAAACCTTAAACTCTGATTTGTGTTAGCTTTTATTCATCAAAATATATATTTTTGTCATTATCAAAAAAAAGGGAGATTGTAAGACCAAGATTTGGTTCTGTGTATATCTCTAGGTTTTTATGATAACATGTATATATTTTGTGTATTAACAACTTTGGTACTCTAACGTTTGTCTTTTGTGTGTTTGACAAACAGGTTCTGATTCTGATTGAAAGTGGAATTCATCAGAAGTCAAAGACCAAAGTGTTGACCAACAAACTGTTAAGTTAGAACGCATCATAACGTTTTTAAAATCTTGTTTTGATTATAACAATTTTATAAAAGAAGAATCGCTGGATATTTAACTGATTATATCATTTGAATTTCAGGAGAAATCCAAGGAATGTTATATGCTTAAACGTTCTATCATTTCAAAAAGGAAAAAGCTTTAGAAGGTGCAAGACAGTTCTGTAAAGCGAACTGCCTCTGACTCAAGTCATAAGACTCTGACCGTTCAATGCCACATTATCAGTCAGATTTATTCAAGACAATTTATTGAGCGCCAAAAGTTATAGTTTGATCACAACTAGCTGCCCAACATTCAAATCAAATGGAAACCAGTTTACTGATTTTTAAACTAGATCAAGTAAAGACAATTTGCTCCAGCTAAAGGCACGCTGACCCACGAGGAAAAGTACAAGCCGTCAACATCATATTGCCAAATTGTCTCATGTCTGAAAAGTAGCCCAAAGTCTTTCACCACCTACTAGCTGACAAACATCATCTTTATAGCTAAACGATAGACTTGCTTCCGAATCCGCATTTGATGAAGCTACCAACCAAAGCCATTTGAATCAACGGTCTGATCTTGCTTCACAACGGCTAATGCAACGGTTGGATTTTATCTCTCAATGGCTACAACACTAGCAAGCAAGTATTTAAGACACTCTTAAAGATCTGAAGATATAGAGAATTAATTCAGAGAACAAAAGCATTCAAGCATTCATTCCAAACTTCTCAAAAGCATTCAAAGCACAAGCACAAATTCTTAAGTGTCAAACACAAGCCATTACTTCTGCAAGTGAAAGAGAAAACCTCGTACCTTAAAAAAGTCAAATCTTTTTATTCTCTTCACACTTACGTTAGAACTCATAAGTGATTCAAAGTCAAATCTGAACCCAAACAATTAGAGTTCCAGTGCCATAAATTCTCTACCTCCACTCTTGAAAGAAGAGAAACCCTTTAGAGTTATTTAAATCTTTGTAAGATTTAGGAGAAGTCCTGAACAATACTTGTAGGAGGAGTCCTGTACAATACTTGGAGAAGCCCGTGATAATACTTGGAGAAGTCCTGTCGAATACTTGTATTGGAGAAGTCCTTGAGACTTGCTAGTGAAAATCTTGGTGGTGGCCAAGTACTGGACGTAGCCCAATCGTTTAGGGTGAACCAGTATAAATTCTTGTGTGCTGATCCTTCTGTCTTACTTACTGTTTTATTTCCGCTGCACTGAACAGTTTACGAAAAGTCATACTTAAACGTTTTCTTAAAAGAACTTATACTCTTTTCATAAAACAAAGTTTTAAAACGTAAATTTCAAGTACACAATTCAAACCCCCCCTTTCTTGTGTTACTTATTTGCATCTCACAAACCGCTTCTGCACTCACTACGTTCTCATGAACGATAGTTTATTGCTTCAGATGTTCTGAAGATAAAAACTCTAATGAGGGTTCTGATGAATCAAGTGTTGAAGACTCTGAAGACCAGAAGTTCTGAGAGAACGGTCAAAGACTCAGAAGACTTGAAGATTCTGAAGACCCAAAGAAAGTTGGCTCTGAAGACCAAGTGTTTCTACTCTGAAGACCAGAAGTTCTGAAGTGAACGGTTCAGATGCTGAAGACTTGAAGTTCTGAAGATCCAAGCATCCTTGTGGCTCTGATTAGAAGCTTCACAACATCCAACATGAAGCGCCTTTGAAGATCAGAAGTAAAATGTAAAAGGCAAATGTTCACTATCAAATAGTACAATTGCAGTGTACTATCCTGACCACCACCTAACAAGGATCAACCACTGTACTATCTGGAAATTCCAGAAGTACCCTCCAACAGATAGAATTTCTCAACGGAAAAATAACTCAAGGCTTGGAGTATATAAAGGCAGAAGAAAGGAATATAATGCTAAGAAACTCATTGCAATCAACCTAAACTCAAGCGTATACCTTAGCAATTATTGTCTTCATTGTTCTAAATTTGTTTACACCTAGCTTGTTTTAGAAGTACTCTTCCAAACTTTGATCATATTGTTTGTCTTCCTTAAGGGACCGGGTAGGTCTGATTCCTTGAGAAGACTAAGACTTGTGTGTCTTAGTGATTGCTAGTTCTTAGGTGTGTTAGTCACTTAGCAAGTTGTGCTAGTGCAGTTGTAACAACCTTTGATTAGTGGATTACCTTCATTCGACGAAGGAAGAAATCACCTTAACGGGTGGATTGGATTAGCTTGAGGATTTGTTCAAGTGAACCAGGATAAAATCACTGTGTGCTTTTCTCTTTATCCTTTGCACCTTTCATTCTTTGCTACCGAGTGTTTTACGTGAAACTTAAAAAGGAAACGTTTTTAGTACAAAACCCTATTCAAACCCCCATTTCTAGTGTTTTTCACACCTTCAATTATAAGTACGATCAACCTCGACTGACGATCAAGTAACTATGGACCAGCAACCAAGACAAAGGCACAGAGCTCGATGATGTACTAGACACTCAAGACCTCCTTGAACCGCGCAATCCCAAATCCTATAATAACTAAGGCTTGTAGAACATATGTTACACATTAAACTATCCCTTTTCTCAGCCCATTAAACCCACATTCTAACTTGAGCGTCGGAGTATCATCGCAACGACCACTCCCAAGCACATTAGACAAAAAACACCCCTCTAGGTGATTTGGTCAGATTTGTCTGATCACTTTACAACAAGACCATTATCCCTTCCTCTCTTGCAGCAATCACTTTTGTGCATTAATTAGAGATTTGCAGCAATCACTTTTGTGCATTACAATTGGAGTTTTGAATTACTTTATTGCCCAAGAGGGTCTGCCAAGAGGAGTCTGGGGTAATATCCATGAGGAGCAAGAGCGCATAAGGGTAAGAAGAGCATGGGGAGGACAAAGGTAAGAACAATGAGGAACAAAAAATTCTAGAAAAAAAGCTGTGAAGGTGAATATGAAAATGGCTATGAACATGGTTATGAAGAAGGCTATGGGTATTGAGATTGAACAACCTTGTGTGGAGGTTTCAAACATTACTATCTCTAAAACTCATGGTGAAAATTCCCCTTATTTTGTTGGGTGGAACGTCTGTGATGAGAACCCCTATCATGAGTTAAGTAATCCCCTTGGAATTTCAAGTAATATGAAATTTCCACATCGATTAAAAAAATACAAATTTCAAAACATTAACAACTACAAGCTTTTAAAACCCGAGCCGATGAATATACATTACTGGATTTTTAATTTTCAACGGTTCCAGTTTTAAAATCTCGGAATATTAAAATTACATTCAGGGTTATTTATAACCGGATATGTTAAATTAACGTGCCAGGTTTTTCTTTTTGATGGAAAATGCATACTTCATTAATTCATAACTGAAAAAACATCAGCTAACAATACAGATTTAATTTGAGAAGGAAAATCCTCCCACCAACATCTATTTGGAAAATCTATTGCTAATGATGCCAAAATATGAGCCACTTCATTAGCATCCCTTTTGGCATGTTGAAGCTTAAAGGCTCGAATGATGGCAAAAAGCATGCGACAGTCCTTGATCACCGGTTCCAGCTCCGCCCAGCTTCCCTCCCTATTGAAAGCAGTCACCACGTTCAACGCACTTGTTTCCACCACCACGGTCTCCATCTCCAGAGCTTGAATCCTCACGATCGCCCACCGCAACGCTGTAGCTTCTGCTAGGGACGCATCCAACCGGTTTTCATGGAAACATGTTTCAGCGTACACGCATTCCTCCACATGATCGCGAACCACCAAGGCTAGCCCCATACCTCCACTCCCCAACCAACCAGCATCCACGTTAACCTTCAACACCCCAGCATCAGGTACTTTCCAGCCCGCGTTTAAGGTCACCAGAGCCCCCATAGACGCTACTCCTTGACCATCCCGGTGTGCATTAGCTTGTGTCCACTCCTGCAATGTCTCCAAATAGCAACAGCTCCACAAAAAATGACAGCATTTCGTTGTTTCCAAATAGCCCACAACATCATGGCCACTACAGCAACAAGGTCAACATCCCCTGAGTCAACAAACTAGATAACCATGATCTGAGGGAAGGAACATCTGCAGAACGTAGACACAAATTCGAAGAGAACCAGCACCGCTGAGCCCACTCGCAATGCAAGAACACATGATCTAATGTTTTAGAGGCCTCATTGTCACAAAGAGCACAACAATCTTGAACCAGCCAAAGCCATAGTAAGCACCACATGTAAATCTGCAACAGCTCCACAAAAAATGACATCATTTCGTTGTTTCCAAATAGCCCACAGCATCTTGGCCACTACAGCAACAAGGTCAACATCCCTCGAGTCAACAAACTGGATAACCATGATCTGAGGAAAGGAACATCTGCAGAACGTAGACACAAATTCGAAGAGAACCAGCACCGCTGAGCCCACTCGCAATGCAAGAACACATGATCTAATGTTTCAGAGGCCTCATTGTCACAAAGAGCACAACAATCATGAACAAGCACTCCTTTGTGCACCAAGTTTCGTCGACAAGGCAGCGAATTATTAAGCACACGAAACAAGAAATGCTTGATTTTGTTCGATGTTTGCATGCTCCACACCTTCTGTCATGGAAGATCTCCTGTCGTCGATGCACTGGACGTTGCTGTCAACTTGTGGGCTTGTAATTGACGATAAAGAGACTTAACAGTAAATTTCCCATCTTTTCTCCACCAACAAATTAACTGGTCTTGCATACCTGACCAACTTAGAGGAATCTAAGTAATCTTGTGGGCCTCTGCTTCAACAAAAGTACTCTGGAGAAGACCCACATCCCACCTTGCAGGCATGTCTGGGACTATTAAATCAGCAACCACTCATATCTCTGTATGATTTCCAACTTCAGACAAGACCCGTCCATTAGACTCACCTGGCAGCCATGAATCTGTCCACACCTCAATGCTCCTACCATCTCCAACCCGCCATTTGAGTCCATCAATCATAGCTTCCTTCACTCCCCAAATGCTCCTCCACGTATAGCTTGGGTTGTATCCCAACATAGCATCCAAGATAGACGTCTTAGGGTAATACTTGGCCTTCCAAATTCTGGCTAACAGAGACTTATCAAACTGCAGCAACCACCAGAACTGCTTTCCCAACGAAAGCCAAGTCCCCCATACCTCTTTGGTTGGCATAACTTCTTCTAACTAGTCCAATTAATTTTGCATTCATCTCCCTTCTACCCCCACCAGAACTTGGCACACATGCTCTCCATATTTCTACAAATGTCTGTGGGAATCCGAAAGCAACTCATGATATACGTCAGACTGGCTTGAGCTACGGACTTTAGTAAGATTTCTTTCCCAGCTCTAGATAAAGCTTGCTCCTTCCACTCCTTTAATTTCTTCGACATTTTATCCTCCACTCTTGCAAAGATTCGCTTCTTAGACTTTCCAATGACGGTCGGTAACCCCAAATACTTGTCATGAGTACCAACAGCCTTAACTCCCATCCTATCATGGATTATATTTTTTCTATCTTCATGCACATTTTGGCTGAAATTTACCTCTGACTTGTCCATATTCACAAGTTTGCCAGACGCCTACTCATACATGCGTATAGCCCAAATAACACTACCCACCTCCTCCAATGTGGCGCGTGAAAAAAATAAGTTCTCATCCGCAAAGAATAAATGACTTATTGATGGTGCACCCCTAGCCACCATAATCCCAAGTAGTTGTTTATGCTCCACGTGCCAGGTTTTAATAACACGGAATGTTAAAAAATACATTACCTTGTTTTAAATCCCATAATGTTAAAATATACTATCGAGTTTTAAAAACCGGAAAATCAAAAATTATGAGGCTAATTTATGAGGCTAATTTAGGAAATTACCACATTAAAGTGGGGTGTTACATTGAGTGCTTGGGGTACAAAATATAACACCCATTTATGAATTCTTTAGAAAGGCCCACACAAACCAGCCCGGGAGATACAAGTCCTTCATTTGGGCTTGAGATGGTCTACATGTAATCAAAATAGATGGTCCAACCAGAATAACAACTCAAACTTGTGAGGAAGTACAATCCACCTAGGCACATTATTCCATCCCTTGCTTAGCTGGGAACCAAACCACACTAGTAGGGTCCATGGACATAGAAGAAGAATGTGTTCAACATGTCAGATAGGGCTATTTAGGATCCTTCTTTTCCTCGGGTTGTCCTTGTTACGAATGGCATTGTGACATTCCTTCCAAATAGTATTTTATGTCTCCTTAAATGGGTGGAGGAGGAGCTAGGGTGTTGGTTAGATAGATTGATCATTTTTTTTTGCCTTTTTGTAGCCAATTTTAATTAAGTAGCTTGCATCTTGTCTATGTTCCCTATGAATTGTAAAGGAATTTATAAGATTTTTAGGATCACAACTCCTAGAAGAAGTTCCCTTAACATTAGTCTTGACCAAATTCTAGAATCTAGATCTAGAATACTCCACCTATACTACCAAAGGTTGATATACTCTCTTTATCCTATAACCCATCAAGCAGAAAATATATATAAGTTGTGTTTGTTTGACTTGAATTGTCAATGCATTGTTGCTATGAGGGCATGTTTTGTAAGCATGAAGATATGAGATGATATGTTGTTTAGGAGTTGTTGATCGAGTGATATTGAATATGATATTGTTGGAAGAAGAACGTATGTGATGAGATTTGAATGGCGTTAGCATGATGATTTATGATTGTGTATGTTATGAATATTTTTTTGATGTGTTAGTTTCCTTTCGATTGTCGTGCGAGACTCTGATAGGATTTTTTTGTGCACTATGACTATGAACTCTATGTCATGAAATGGATGGTTCGATGTGATGTGTATGTGTAAGACCAAGATTTGGTCATGTAGTACAACTCTATGTTTTGATGATTACATGTTAACTATTGTGTATGAACAATTATGGTACTCTATCATTGTTTTCTGAGTGTTTAAAATGACAGGCTCTGACTCTGGTCAATACTCACAATTATCAGAATCATTTAGCCCAAAGAGTAACCAACGCAACGCTTTCGCACTCACTATGTTCTGATTGAACAATAGTATATGCTTCAGAAGTTCTGATGATGATAAGCTCTGATGTGGATTCAGATCACTTAAAGTTCTGAAGACCAGAAGCTCTGAAGGTCCAGAAGCTCTAAAGGTCCAGAGGCTCTGAAGGTCCAAAAGCTGAGAAGTAAAGATTCTGAAGTCCAAGAGTAAGCTGGCTCTAAAGACCAAGTACTTCCAACTCTGATGTCCAGAAGCAGAAGATACGAAGGTCAGAGGATCCAAGCTTCCTTCTGACTTTGATCACCAAGCATTACAAGTTCCAACATGAAGCGTCATCTGATCAGAAGTCAACTAGGATAAGGCTCATGTCGCTGTCCAAGTACATAAGCAATTGTACTATCCTGACGCCTTACCTAAGATGTTCAGCCACAATAGAATCTGGAAGTTCCGGATTTGCCCTCCAACGGTAGCATTTCAAACAACGAATACAACCTTAATCCTTGGAGTATAAATAGAGGCTGAAGTTGGAAGAAAAGGCTAAGAAACTTTGTACAAGCTGAAGCAAACATTCAGTATTCTCTTAGCAATCTTCCTTCAATAGTTCTTACTGTGTTTACCTTAGCTTTCTTAGAAGCATTCATTGTAAACCCAAAACCCTCAAACAGTTAGTTTGATTTCCTTATGGGACCAAGTTTGGTCAGCTCCTTGAGAAGACTAAGAGAGTGAATCTTAGTGTTTGCTAGTTCATTGTATTGTTAGTCACTGAGCAGGTTGCTAGTGCAGTTGTAACAAACATTGAATAGTGGATTGCCTTCATTCTAAGAAGGAAGAAATCACCTTAATGGGTGGACTGGACTAGCTTGAGCGATTATCAAGTGAACCAGGATAAAATACTTGTGTGCTTCTCTTCATCTCTTATCTTTGCACTTTGTATTGTTTGTTCGAGAGATTTGTCTAAATCTAAAGAGAGAAAAGTTTTTAGTTGAAAACGCTATTCAAACCCCCCTTTCTATCGTTTTTCATACCTTCAATTGGTATCAGAGCGCAAGTTCTGATTACCACACCTAACAGTGTTCAGTGATCCGGACCGGTGTGAAAAACTGAGATGGCTACCACCTGTGATGCGCAAAAGGATGTCTACAGTGCAAAGCCTCCTATCTTTGATGGACAGAAGTTCGAGTACTGGAAAGATAGAATCGAAAGCTTCTTTCTTGGCTTCGATGCTGATCTTTGGGATATTATCGTGGATGGATATACGCGTCAGTTGATGCTGATGGCAAAAAGCTTTCAAGAGAAAATATGACGGATGAGCAGAAGAAGAAATTCTCAGAACATCATAAAGCTAGAACCATTCTTCTCAATGCTATCTCTTTTGAAGAATATCAAAAGATAGCAGATCGTGAGTATGCTAAGTCTATCTTTGATTCCTTAAAGATGACTCATGAAGGAAACAAAGAAGTGAAAGAGACAAAGGCGTTGTCTTTGATCAGGAAGTACGAACCTTTCCAGATGGAACCTGGCGAATCCATTGAAGATTTATTTCCAGATTCCAGTTGATCATTGCTGGAATAAGACCTCTCCACAAAAGCTATACCACTGCTAATCATGTCAAGAGGATTCTTAGAGGTCTTCCTGAAAACTGGGTACCCTTGATAACTTCCTTGAAGTTTTCAAGAGACCTTGACCAGTTGAGTTTGGAAGAACTCATAAGTATGCTGAAGAGTCATGAGTTAGATCGTGAAGAGCATCAGACTCACAGGAAGAAGTCCATAGCCTTGAAATCCAACTCTGAAAAGGCAAAGCTCTCCAAGCAGCTGAAGAGTGTGAAGAAACCTCTGGTGATTCTGATGAAGCTGAGCTAACCCTGATCTCCAGAAAGCTCAACCGCATCTGGAAGCACAGGTAGAGCAAGTACAAAGGCTCATCAAAGGACAAAAGAAAGCATGAATCTTCATCTGGTCAGAAGAAGTCCTCATCAAAAGAAGTCACTTGCTTCGAATGCAAAGAATCAAGATACTACAAGAGTGATTGTCCAAAGCTGAAAAAGGACAAGAAGCCAAAGAAGCATTTCAAAGCAAAGAAAGACCTCATGGTGACTTTTGATGACTCAGAGTCGGAAGAAGTAGACTCTGATGGTGAGATCGTTGAAGAACTCATGGAAATTGTCAAGGACAAAGAAGCAGAGTCTAAAGATGCACCTAATGTTGAATCTGCATAGAAGGATGATCCAGACTCAGATGATGAAAATGAGGTATTCGCATCTTTCTCAACTTCTGAATTAAAAATGCTTTGTCTGAAATTATGGATAAATATAACTCTCTTCTGATTGAGCATAAAAAGTTAAAAAGGGATTTCTCTGCTGTCTCTAAAACTTCTACTGAACATGAGAAAAGAATTTCTGAATTAAATAAGTGTAATCATGCTTTAGTAAATTCTAACTCTGTGCTCAAAAATCAAATTGTTAAATTAGAAGAAGTTGTTGCTTGTGATGCCTCTGATAGTAAGAATGAATCAAAATATGAAAAGTCTTTTCAAAGATTCCTAGCTAAAAGCGTAGATAGAAGCTTAATGGCTTCAATGATCTATGACGTAAGCAGAAATGGAATGTATGGCATTGGCTATTCTAGACCCAGTAGAAAGGAGCCTCCTATGCCTAAGGCAAAATCTTTGTATGAACGTTTTGTACCCTCTGGTACTATATTGCCTGAACCATTACCTGTTAAAGTTGCTAACCCCCCTCTCAAAAAGGGAACTTTCTCTATGTCTAAATATCATGCTCAGATTCCCTTGCATTACCATGTTGAGAAACTCAAGGTCGTCAGAACCTCTGGGGTAACTAACAAGAAAGGACCCAGAAAATGGGTACTGAAATTCTAGATCCCTTAGAACAAATGTCCTGCACGATGGTCTGGTTAGCTTTCGCCCAATGAAAAGGAATTCCACTATCTCAAGAACTAGGTATTACAGACACACATGAACACATCAAGTTCATTGTTCTTAACCTAATCTACCCAGTGGTATTCTACTTAGAACCACAGCCTAAGTATGAGAGCCCCTCTCACTTTTCCTCAATCACTGCCACAGTGATTGGTAACAACAATAACACAAGGTTTGTTTGACACTCAAACACAAACAGAACTCAGTCTCACTTTATAGAATCAGTGAGCAAGACGAGTTCACAACTAACAAAGACAAAGAACAACTTACACTCTTAAGAACACTTGATCTTCAAGGTAATTCTCTCGATAACTTCAAGGTTCAGGTCTTTGTCTATATATACTTCAGCAAAGGCGGCTAGGGTTTATTTGGGCTGAAGAACACTTTGATCCAACTCATATCAGTAGAGAATCTTCCAATATCTGATATGAGTGATCAACAAATAAAATAGAAACAAATCTTTTTAGTCACAGATTTGCTCCAACAAAAACAACCCGCAACTGGCTCCCAACAATCAGTTACTTGACCTTCAAGTAAGCACAGAACATACCATAAAGCATAACCATAAGGGACCCACTTGCATGCTAGCAGGGGCGGATGTCCTGGCCTTCACCAAGGCAGATGTCACAACATCGGCTAGGACATCAGATTGTTTTTAACAAAATTGATGACAACAAAGGAACAACAATCTCCCCCTTTGTCAAATTTTGTCTAAAAACAACTTCACTACCAGAGAGGGAAAAAATATCAAAATCATCAGAGTCAGCAGCAGAAATACTCCCCCTCAAACCAATGCATCCACAACAGCCAAAACACGGAGGAACTCCCCCTCAAAAGATGCATCCAAATAAACACTGCCTAAAGTATATAGAACCCATATGCATAGCAGTACAAACTAAAACAACCACACTTGGTAACACTTGAACAGAAGCTAGCTTGAAGCACTTGAACATAAAAGATCTCCTGAACTTGTCTTGACAAAGCTGCATACTTATTACATAACATAACCAGAATACCAAGTCTTCAAAAAAAACAAACTACAACACACTACTACTCCCCCTTTTTAGCACAAATTTGGCAAAGGTGGAAAGAATTTAACCAAGGCCAACTAAAAAATCAACTAGGAGATGCACTCATCATTTTCTGCAGATCCTTCCTTCTCAGCATCAGCTGCATGCTCTCCCTCTTGACCAGCTTCCCCCTGGAGAGTTTGAATGAGAGCATCCACCTTAATCTTCCTAGCAGCAGCAATCCTGATCGTCTCTTGAAGTTCCTTGGAAATGGCCTCAAGTTCAGCAATGACACTGTGAGTGCCTGAGGCAGACATAGAGGCAGGAACAGATGTCTTACTGGATGGCAGATCAATGTCCAGGACATGAGGGTCCAGGAACAACCGTTGGTCCAAGGTGATGAGAGGGCCTTTGGGCACAGGAACATCATCCACAGTGAGGATATTAGGATGTTGTTTCAGAATGATAGCAGTCAGTAAAGAAGGAAAAGAGATGGGGAGTTTCACAGCACATGTCTCTGCATGCTTCAAGGTTTGGGAAAACACAAAGTTGCCAAAGTCATAAGCAATTTCAGTCCCAATGAGATAGAGAAGCTTGGCAAGCATAGCAGAAACAGCAGAAGTATGGTTAGAGGGAACCCAATTCACCACTCCAATCCTATTCAAAATAGCATACTTCACACTCAGAACCCCAGTTGACAGAAGCTTCTTAGCAGGCCACTTCTTTACTCTTCCAGCAGTCAATTCCTCAGCAACCGTATCCAGAGAAAGTTCTTCTTCAACAAATTCAACCACACTTCTTCCAAGGGTTTGGTTGATGATAGCAGGAGAGAAATTCACACACTTACCCCTGACAAACACTTTCCTGAATTCAGGACTGGCAGAATTATTAACATCATCAGAGAGATTGACGATAAATTCCTTCACAAGCTTGTCATAGCATTTTCCTATGTTCATCACAGTCTGCCTCAACCCTGCTTTTGCAATCAAGGCAATGATCTCTTTGCAGGCTAACACATCAGAATCAATCTCCCTCTCTCTGGCAACACGTCTTTGATAGACATATTTCCATTTGAAGGCATTTTCTGGAGCATGAATAGACACATTATCTAGAGGAACATTAGGAATATCTGAGGGAATACGCTTACCAGAGAACATTTTCTTCTCAGAGGCAGTGATGTCCAGGACATCGCCTTCAACATCTGATTCAGTCTCCAAATCAATTCTGGAAACTTTATGTTTTTTCCCAGTAGTCTTCTTGGCTTTCTTCCCAGATGATTCCACAGCTTTCTGCTTGCCTTTCCGTGACGCATCAGTTGCCCTTGATTTTGAAGATCCAGTAGTGATCTTGGTTTTCTTCTTCTTGACAACAGGGGTTTCTTCAACAGATGCTCTTCTTCGCTTAAGCATTCTGGCAGCAACACTCGCCAGAGGCACATCCTCTGAATCTTCATCATCAGAGACATCATGAACAATAGGAGGGGTCTTCATCGATTCCTCTGACAAAACATCCGTTGAGTTTGCAGCCTTGGAATCAGAACTCTTGGATGAAGAGGAAGAATCCTTTGAGAGTGAAACTTCCTTGGCAGGCTTATCAGACAATGTCGCGACATCGTCTTCATCATTTGCAGAGACAGAAGTGTTGGAGACTTCCTCAGGCACAGGGGCTTCTGGGTTTTGCATTGGGGTTGCACGAGACTTGTAGTGCTTCTTGGAAGGAGTTCTTGAGTTCTTCTTTGATTGAGTGGAAGAACTTGTGTGCAAACCCATAACCCTAGCACCACCAGCAGTTCTCTCTATCTTTCCTTTCACAGACTCTTTCTTGCTTGAAGACATGATGAACTGGTAAAGCAAACGGACAAATACAAGAAATTGAGAGAAATGTAAGTGATGAGAACCAGAAATTGTTAGAGCAAGATTGGCAACTTGTGAGATTGTGATGAAGCCATTGGTGATGATTATATAGCAGTTGTGTGAGAAGGAAGCAATGATGTCACAACGGCAGTTAATGGTAGTTACGAGGAAACTAGCCGTTAGACAGAAAAGGGGCTTTAATTGCTATGCTTCTTCGAAGAGGCAAATCCCAAGATTTCCTCTTAATTTGTCAAATGTAGCAGCATCTAAGGGTTTGGTAAAGATGTCAGCCAATTGTCTCTCTGTGGGGACATGTTCCAAAGTAACAATTTTATCCTCCACTAATTCCCTGATGAAGTGATGTCTGATATCTATGTGTTTGGTTCTGCTATGTTGTATAGGGTACTTGGCAATATTGATAGCACTCAAATTGTCACAGTACAATGTCATGACATCTTGCTCAACTTCATATTCCTTGAGCATCTGCTTCATCCAAATAAGTTGAGTACAACTGCTTCCAGCAGCTATATATTCAGCTTCAGCTGTGGATAAGGACACGCAGTTTTGCTTCTTGCTAAACCAAGAGATTAAGTTGTTTCCAAAGAAGAAACACCCTCCAGATGTACTCTTTCTATCATCAGCACTCCCTGCCCAATCTGCATCACAATACCCTACAAGAGAAGAATTAGTATCATTTGTATAAAGAATCCCATAGTCACAAGTACCATTTATGTACTTAATGATTCTTTTCACTTGTAAGAGATGACTGGTCTTTGGAGCAGCTTGATATCTTGCACAAGCACCAACAGCAAAGGTAATGTCAGGTCTGCTAGCAGTGAGGTACAACAAACTTCCAATCATGCTTCTATATAAGCTTTGATCAACATCCTCTCCCTGATTGTCTTTAGACAGCTTGATATGTGTAGCAGCAGGAGTCCTTTTATGTCCAGATTTTTCAAGTCCAAATTTCTTGACGATGCCCCTAGCATACTTACTCTGGGAAATAAACATGGAGTCTTCCATTTGTTTGATCTGAAGTCCCAAAAAGTAGTTCAATTCACCAACTAAGCTCATCTCAAACTCTGACTTCATTTGTTGGACAAAATGTTCCACCATCGTGTTCGACATCCCACCAAACACAATATCATCAACATATATCTGTGCAATCATGAGTTTTCCTCTTTCATTTTTCACAAATAATGTCTTGTCTATTCCTCCCTTGCAATAACCATTGCTCACCAGAAACTCTGTAAGGTGTTCATACCAAGCTCTAGGAGCCTGTTTTAATCCATACAAGGCTTTCTTGAGTTTGTAGACATGTTCAGGATGATGTGGATCTGTGAATCCCTTTGGCTGTTCAACATAAACTTCCTCATTCAGATAACCATTTAGAAAGGCACTTTTGACATCCATTTGGAATAATCTGAACTTCAAAAGACAAGCAACACCAAGCAAAAGTCTTATGGATTCCAACCTAGCCACTGGAGCAAAGGTTTCATCAAAGTCTACTCCTTCAATCTGAGTATATCCTTGAGCCACCAGTCTTGCTTTGTTTCTAGTTACTATACCATTCTCATCTGACTTGTTCTTGAAAATCCACTTGGTTCCTATGATGTTTACTCCCTCAGGCCTAGGAATGAGATCCCATACTTCATTTCTTCTGAATTGATCAAGTTCTTCTTGCATAGCATTTATCCAGTATTCATCTGTCAGAGCCTCCTTGACATTCTTGGGTTCTAACTTGGATATAAAACATTCATGAGCAATGTAGCTTCTAGCCCTGGTAGTAACTCCTTCTTTGAGGTCACCAATAATATTCTCTTGAGGATGATTCTTTTGAATTCTGATCGATGGAGCTTTATTTGCAGAGGTCATCTGGTGATCTTGCTCATCAGAACTGGTTTCTGATTCAATGTCGAGGTCAATAGTTGGCACATCGGCTGTGACATGTGGACCATCATCATCTTCAGTTGCACCAGTGTCTTCTCTTTCATTTGGTTGATCATCAATAGAGACATTTACAGATTCCATCATTACCTTTGTTCGAGAATTGTACACTCTGTAAGCTTTGCTGTTTGTAGAGTATCCCATGAAAATTCCTTCATCACTCTAAGGATCTAGCTTTCTTCTTTGTTCACGATCAGCTAGAATATAACATTTACTCCCAAAGATATGAAAGTGTTTCACAGTTGGCTTCCTTCCTTTCCAGAGTTCATATAGAGTGACTGTGGTTCCAGCTCTAATGGTTACTCTATTGTGAATGTAACAGGTTGTGTTCATGGCTTCTGCCCAGAACTTGTTGGAAATCTTCCTTGCATGAAGCATAACCCTTGTGGATTCTTGAAGAGTCCTGTTTTTCCTTTCAACAATTCCATTCTGCTGAGGTGTAATTGGAGCTGAGAATTCATGGCTTATTCCTTCTGAATCACAGAAGTCAGAGAATTTGGAGTTCTCAAACTCTCTTCCATGATCACTTCTGATTCTTACTATAGAGCAATTCTTCTCAGTTTGAAGTTTCAGACATAGCCTTCTGAATATGTCAAAGGTTTCTGATTTTTCCTTCATGAAGTCAATCCAAGTGAACCTGGAATAATCATCAACACAAACATAAACATATTTCTTACCTCCTAGACTTTCTACCTGCATGGGTCCCATCAAGTCCATGTGAAGAAGTTCAAGGACTTTTGTTGTAGTTGGATGCTGAAGCTTTGCATGAGAAGTTTTGGTCAGCTTTCCAATCTTGCATTCTCCACATATCTTTTCTTCATCTATTTTCAGTTTTGGTAGCCCTCGTACAGCATCTTTAGAGATAACTTTCTGCATACTCTTGAGATTGATGTGACCTAAACGTTGGTGCCATAGATTCAACTCATCCACTTTTGATATCAAACATCTAGACACTTGGGCTTTCTTTTGTGGAATCCACATGTAGCAATTGTCTTTGGACCTGACACCTCTCTTCACAATCTCTTGATCACTAGTGGTAACCATGCATTCAGTCTTGCTAAACTTCACATCCAGATCTTGATCACACAACTGACTTATACTGATTAGATTTGCTGCCAACCCCTTGACAAGAAGAACGTTGTTCAGACTAGGAGATCCAGAGTTTACCAACTTCCCAATGCCTTTGATTTTTCCTTTAGCACCATCTCCAAAAGTGACTGATTTACTGGAGTATTCCTTGAGATTTTCCAGATACTCCTTATTCCCAGTCATGTGTTTTGAGCAGCCACTATCAAAATACCAGTCTTCACTTGATGAGACTCTAAAAGATGTGTGTGCTATAAGACATGAAACTTCTCCTTTGGGTACCCAAGCTTTCTTAGATGTCTTGAGAACCTTCTGGATCTGAGGATATCCGTATAGCTTGAAGCAGTAGGGCTTAATGTGACCAAACCTACCACAATAATGACATCTCCATGGAATTTGAGCAGTAGCCTTCTGAGTAGTAGGATGTGGAGGCATATGTTGTGACATCGGGCTTGACCTCTGATAGTTCTCTGGGTTTTTAAACTCAGAGTTCTCCTTAGCTCTTACAAACTTCCTTGATGCTTTCTGATTTCCTCTACTCTCAGACTGGTAACTGAAACCAATGCCTTTAACACTCTTTCCTTGCTTGCTTGTTTCTTCCAGAATCTCTTCAAGCATATTAGATCCACTGTTCAGCATACGTACTGACTTGTAGGTATTTTCCAGTTTGGCTGTCAATGTAGCTACTTTCTCTTGAAGATCAGCTATAGTTAACAGAAGCTTGGCTTTTTCAACAGTTTCAACATCCTTTAATTTTGAGTTCCATTTAACCAAATCATCTTGCAGTTTATCAATGGTTTCCCTAAGGTTTTCATTTTCAGTCTGAACTTGTTTCATCTCATCTTCTTGCTCCTTCAGATGTTTGCAAGTTTCCTTCCATTTAACATGTAGGAGTTTGTAAGTCTCTTCCAAATCCTCAAATGTCATTTCATCACCACTGGAATCTGAGTCATTGACAGCCCCTGAGAAGGCATTAACCTTGTTGGCAGATAACTCTTCCTCATCCTCAGTATCTTCATCTGACCATGTCACTACCATGCCTTTCTTTTGTTTCTTCAAGTAGGTTGCACACTCAGATCTAATGTGACCATAACCCTCACATTCATGACACTGAACACCCTTGTTTAGGCCTGATTTGTCCTCTTCTTTGACCTTTCGCTGGAAATTGTAGGATTTAGAGTTGTCTGACTTAATGTCCTGGACATTTGGCCTAGCCCTTCTGTCTATCTTCCTTAGAGCTCTGTTGAATTTTCTAGCAAGAAGTGCCAGAGCTTCAGATAGATTCTCACTTTCACTATCAGCATCATCTCCTTCAGTGGTGTTGGATACAAAAGCAATGCTTTTGGTCTTCTTTTCAGGTTTTTCACCCAACTTTAACTCATAAGTCTGCAGAGAACCAATCAGCTCATCCACTTTCAAACTGCTGATATCTTGAGCTTCTTCAATAGCAGTGACCTTCATTGCAAACTTGCTGGTTACAGACCTCAAGATTTTCCTCACAAGCTTTTCATCTGACATAGGTTCTCCCAGAGCAAATGAAGCATTTGACAGATCACGCACACGCATGTGATATTCAGAAATAGTCTCATCTTCTGTCATTGTCAAGTTCTCAAAACGAGTAGTAAGCATCTGGAGTCTAGACATCCTCACCCTGGTTGTACCTTCATGTGCTGTTTTCAAAATCTCCCAAGCATCTTTGGCAACAGTGCAAGTATTAATCAATCTAAACATGTTTTTGTCCACAGCATTGAAGATAGCATTCATTGCTTTTGAGTTTGCCAGAGAAGCTTCTTCTTCAGCACTTGTCCATTCATCCTCAGGTTTTTCTTCAGGAGTAGATGTACTTCCTTCTGCTTGAGCTTTGACAGGATGCTTCTAGCCTTTGACAACAACCTTCCAAGTTTTGATATCAATAGACTTGAGAAAGGCTATCATTCGAACCTTCCAGTAATCATAATTGGAGCCATCCAGGATTGGTGGCCTGTTGATCGATCCTCCCTCCTTATTGTCCATGAGATCAAGAAAATATCTCCCTGGAGCTCACCCACACAGAACAGGGGTGCCTGCTCTGATGCCAATTGAAATTCTAGATCCCTTAGAACAAATGTCCTGCACGATGGTCTGGTTAGCTTTCGCCCAATGAAAAGGAATTCCACTATCTCAAGAACTAGGTATTACAGACACACATGAACACATCAAGTTCATTGTTCTTAACCTAATCTACCCAGTGGTATTCTACTTAGAACCACAGCCTAAGTATGAGAGCCCCTCTCACTTTTCCTCAATCACTGCCACAGTGATTGGTAACAACAATAACACAAGGTTTGTTTGACACTCAAACACAAACAGAACTCAGTCTCACTTTATAGAATCAGTGAGCAAGACGAGTTCACAACTAACAAAGACAAAGAACAACTTACACTCTTAAGAACACTTGATCTTCAAGGTAATTCTCTCGATAACTTCAAGGTTCAGGTCTTTGTCTATATATACTTCAGCAGAGGCGGCTAGGGTTTATTTGGGCTGAAGAACACTTTGATCCAACTCATATCAGTAGAGAATCTTCCAAGATCTGATATGAGTGATCAACAAATAAAATAGAAACAAATCTTTTTAGTCACAGATTTGCTCCAACAAAAACAACCCGCAACTAGCTCCCAACAATCAGTTACTTGACCTTCAAGTAAGCACAGAACATACCATAAAGCATAACCATAAGGGACCCACTTGCATGCCAGCAGGGGCGGATGTCCTGGCCTTCACCAAGGCAGATGTCACAACATCGGCTAGGACATCAGATTGTTTTTAACAAAATTGATGACAACAAAGGAACAACAGGTACTTAAGGAAAAAATAATCTATGTTGCAGATATCCTTGATCGCTCCACTGAAACACCAATCATGGTATCTGGACAATGGATGCTCGCGACACTTGACAGGAGAAAGGCGTATGTTCCAAGACCTGAAACTTAAGCCTGGAGGCGAAGTTGGTTTTGGAGGCAATGAGAAGGGTAAAATTGTTGGTTCTAGTACTATTGGTATTGATAATAGGCCATGCAATTATAATGTTCTGTTGGTAGATGGTTTAACACATAACTTATTGTCAATAAGTCAATTAGCTGACAAGGGTTATGATGTTATTTTCAATCAAAAGTCCTGCAGGGCTGTAAATCAGATCGATGGCTCTACTCTGTTTAACAGCAAGAGGCGGAACGACACCTATAAGATCAGATTATCTGAGTTGGAATCTCAGAAAGTAAAGTGTCTTCTTTTTGTTAATGAAGAGCAATGGGTATGGCATAGACGGTTAGGGCATGCCATTATGAGAAAGATTTCTCAGCTGAGTAAGCTTGACCTTGTTAGGGGCTTACCCACTCTGAAGTTCTCTTCAGATGCTCTTTGTGAAGCATGTCAGAAAGCCAAATTTATAAAAGTTCCTTTCAAGGCAAAGAATGTTGTTTCCACCTCAAGGCCGTTGGAACTTCTGCATATCGACCTATTTGGACCAGTGAAAACTGAGTCTATCGATGGTCATTGTTGACGACTATAGCCGCTGGACATGGGTAAAATTCTTAAGCCGCAAGGACGAGTCTCATTCTGTGTTTTCTACCTTCATTTCCCAAGTGCAAAACGAGAAGAGTTGCAGGATTGTGCATGTTAGAAGTGATCATGGTGGAGAGTTTGAAAATGACAAGTTTGAGAGTTTGTTTGATACCTACGGGATATCACATGATTTCTCTTTTTCTAGAACTCCTCAACAGAATGGTGTTGTTGAGAGGAAAAATAGAACTCTCCAAGAGATGGCTAGAACCATGCTCCCAGAAACTAACATGGCAAAGCACTTTTGGGCAGAGGCAGTAACACAACATGTTACATTCAGAACAGGATCTCTATCAGACCAATGCTGAATAAGACTCCTTATGAATTGTGGAAGAATATAAAGTCCAACATTTATTATTTTCATCTTTTTGGTTGTGTTTCCTATGTTTTGAACACTAAGGATAGATTGCTTAAATTTGATTCTAAATCTTCTAAATGTATATTACTTGGTTACTCTAATCACTCTAAAGGTTTTAGATTTTATAATATTGAAGCTAAAACTATTGAGGAATCTATTCATGTTAGATTTGATGATAAGCTTGACTATGAAAAGTCAAAGCTAGCTTATAAGTTTGCAGATATGAGCATAACTGTTTCTGATAAAGGCAAAGCTTCAGAGCAAGCTGAGCTAGAGGCATACTCTCCAGAAGAAGCTGGTCCCTCTGATCCGCAGCTTCAGAAGAAGAGCAGAATAATTGCCTCTCATCCTAAAGAACTAATTCTAGGAAACAAAGATGAACCAGTCAGAACCAGATCAGCATTCAGACCCTCTGAAGAGACTCTACTAAGCTTGAAGGGATTGGTGTCATTAATTGAACCAAAGTCAGTTGATGAGGCTCTTCAAGACAAGGACTGGATTCTGGCCATGGAAGAAGAGTTGAATCAATTCTCCAAGAATGATGTCTGGAATCTTGTCCAGAAACTCAAAGGTGCTCATATTATTGGAACCAAATGGGTCTACAGAAACAAGCTTAATGAGAAAGGAGAAGTAGTCAGAAAGAAAGCAAGGCTAGTTGCTCAAGGCTACAGTCAGCAAGAAGGGATAGATTATACTGAAACGTTTGCTCCAGTTGCAAGATTAGAAGCTATCAGACTGTTGATCCTCATTCTCTATGAATCACAACATAGTTCTTCATCAAATGGATGTCAAGAGTGCCTTCTTGAATGGATACATCTCTGAAGAAGTGTACGTGCACCAACCTCCTGGCTTTGAAGATGAGAAAAACCCTGACCATGTCTTCAAGTTGAAGAAATCTCTCTATGGTCTGAAGCAAGTTCCCAGAGCATGGTATGAAAGATTAAGCTCATTCCTTCTGGAAAATGAGTTTGTAAGGGGTAAAGTAGAAACAACTCTCTTTTGCAAAACTTACAAAGATGATACCTTAATTGTGCAAATTTATGCTGATGATATTATATTTGGATCTGCTAATTCATTCCTTTGCAAGGAATTCTCTAAGATGATGCAGGCTGAATTTGAAATGAGTATGGTGGGAGAACTTAAGTATTTCTGGGAATACAAGTTGATCAAAAACCAGAAGCAACATATATCCATCAGAGCAAGTACAGAAAGGAACTTCTGAAGAAGTTTAACATGACAGAAGCTACAATAGCCAAGACTCCAATGCATCCTACATGCATTCTGGAGAAAATAGATGTCAGTGGCAAAGTATGCCAAAAGCTCTATCGTGGTATGATAGGCTCTCTTCTATACTTAATTGCATCTAGGCCAGATATTCTCTTTAGTGTTCATTTATGTGCTCAATTTCAATCAGATCCGAGAGAAACTCAGTTAACTGTTATTAAGAGAATTCTCAAATATATGAAAGGTACCACTAACCTTGGCTTGATGTATAAGAAAACATCAGAGTATAAGCTTTCAGGTTATTGTGATGCTGGAGATAAAACAAAGAGAAAAAGTACTTTTGGAAATTGTCAATTTCTGGGAAGTGATTTAGTCTCATGGGCAAGCAAGAGGCAGTCAACCATTTCACTATCCACTGTAAAGGCAGAATATATCTCAGTAGCTATTTGGAGCACTCAGATTCTCTGGATGAAACATCAGCTAGAGGATTATCAAATCCTTGAGAGCAATATTCCAATTTACTACGACAATACTGCTGCTATCTCACTCAGTAAGAATCCAATCTAACATTCAAGGGCAAAGCACATTGAGGTAAAGTATCATTTTATTAGAGATTATGTTCAGAAGGGCGTACTTCTTCTGAAGTTTGTTGATACTGACCATCAATGGGCATATATCTTTACAAAGCCCTTAGCAGAGGATATATTTAATTTTATACTGAAAAATCTGAATATGGACTTTTGTCCAGTATGAAGATGGATCAAAACCTCTGACTATGATGCTTCTCATCAGAAGATGTCTAGTTCAGAAGGTAACATGTTAGATGTTGTGTACCCATTGGTACCCACTATGAGACAAGACAACAAACGTGTGTCAGTGTATTCTGATGCCTCGTTCCTTGTGCCTCTTAGGATAATCTGTTGTAATGATTTTGATCTGCTTATTCTCCACCGTGTGTTATGTGCATTTACTGTTTAACTTTATATCATTAATTTCTAGCTGTTGATTTTACTTCTGGTTGTACAACCGCCAACGGTTACTTTTAAACCCACTTATGCACACACGTTCTCCACTACACTATCTTCATTTCTCTCTCTTATTTCAAAAGTTTTAAGTCTTTCTTCAAAACTCTCTCTTCTCTCTCCTGTTCATCTTCCTTCTACTCAAACCCTCTTCTGTCATGGAAAGATCAGAGAAAGCTGATTCTGCAGATGACAGAGTGTTTCCTAAGATGGTTGTGGGACTTGCAACTGGTCAATATGGTCCAATTCTTCGTTCACGATCAAATGAACCAACTCAGGCTGAGACTCAAGAGTCAGAGAAAGCCGTTCCTATTGCTCAGAGAGGTTGTGCAGTTACTTGCAATTTCTCTCCAAAAGATCTTCAGGTCCTTTGCGAATTGCGAGTTGATTTCAAGAATGTAGCAGAAAATGGGTTGGATCTTCGTCCAGTGTAAGGCCCAAGTTTTAAGCTTATGCTAAGTGAATAAACTTCGTATTCACGATTAGGGTTGATGTAATGTGAAGGGAAACCTGAACGAAAGTTTATTAAATGAAATATATTTATGAAGGAGAAAGTTCAGGAAAAGTTCAAGGATTGCATTATGATCGATAAAAGTTATAGCACGAACGTTTTACGCTTAAACCTATGTCAGAAACCTAGTATATAGCTAATTTTCACTTTTAGGCACGATGGCAGTTAATTCCAAAAATCTTCAGAGAAATGTTAGAACTTCTCTTTTTCCATATATCACGATCGTTTCGAGGCGAAACTCTAGGATCTACGAACGTCCGATTCCAATCATCGGAAGTTTGCCGAAACCGAATCCCTGGTATTTCAAAACCCTAGAATCACCCGACTATGGGGACTTTATCTATTCAGAGCTTCAAATGAATATTCTACACGCGTACACCCATTTCTCTTGATGATTTCAATCTTTCTTCCGAAGGAAGTTTTCTATTCCGACATTCGATGCAAAAAGCAACTTATCGGGTAAAATAGTTTTATACCGACTATGCATTAGTTGCCAAAAATACAAGGAGACCTCTTTATAGTTTTGGAATTCTTTCGCCAAAACATATCTATTAATTCACGGAGAATGACGCCGGAAAAATCAGATTCGCGAAACTTTCATTTTACCGCGTTTTGCCAATCTCTATATATAGCCAAGAAATGAGAAAAAACAAATATCTTACCCATTTCATCCAAGGAGGCCGCGAGTTTGAGAGGAGAGGAGGAGAAGAAGATTTTGTTCAATCCTTGCTTGATCGTCGATCAATCAGTTGCTGCTTCAAGGTTTCGAGGTATAGTCGCTAATCCTTACCTCCGATCGCTTTTTCCATAGCTTTTCTGTAGAGTTTTCTGAGCGGATAGTTTTTGGGTTTTTGCAAAACTATCCTGAATCTTTCATTTCTGATTCTAAACCTCTTCTATATGTGCCCAAGATCACTTCTGCCGGATTAGATTTTCCGTTATGTCGCCGGAATTCCGCCGGAATCAATTTTTGCCTTAAATACCCATTTTTGGAGTTTTTGGTGTAAAGCTTCAACCTTTAGGCTGAAAACTATCGCCTTAGCTTAGTGCTAGTAGGATTAGTTGTCATAAACGTCGTTGGTGACGTCCCTGCAAAATTTTATTTTTGGGATTTCAGTTTTGAAAATCCTAAGTTAAAAATCATGACCAAAATACCCCTGCGACAGTTTTTGATCCGATAATTTTTCCGAGTTCAGAATACCCTTAGTTACGGCTTATGAAAGCATAGGAAACAAGTTTGATCAAAGAAAAATCGAACCCCACAATTAACCAAAGTGGCCGAGCCCTATAGGGGGGAGGAGGAAAATTTCCTTTTCCGAAAACTTGTCCTTTCGCGCTAGATTATCGTACCTCGGAGTATGTATTGCTTCGTGTAACCTTAGTAAGTATTGATAGTTTAGTTTCCGATAGATTCTGATAGTATTTCTGTGGTTTTGCTCTAAAGGTGATTTTGAGGAATTCCCTGAGGAACAAGGCTTTGAGTGCGAGGAAGCACTAGTTGATCATTCTGGAGAACTTTCAGGTGAGGGCTTCTCACTGAATCTCTAGTTAATGCTTAGGGTCGATGTTTCGACATTGTTTACTGTTTATGCACTGGATTGTGTGTGATTGGAAAATGTTTTCTGAGGCTTCGGCTGACAATGTAGATGATGCATCTACTGAATGTTTTTGATGAGTGAATGACATGCTAAGTGCTAATTGGGTAATTTAGGATGTGTGGTGCATGCCTTATATGCTAGGTGCTATGTGGTTATTGCTTAAGATATTGACATATGACATGTTGATTGATTATGATGAGTTAATTCTGCTTTTGCACTATAATCTGAGTTTCTGAACGGTGAGAAGAGCGGGTAGATCATGCCGATTTTATTTTGAGAGTTTTGAGAAAGCTTGAAAGGACGAATGAGATTCGGGCCTTGTTGTGGTGTTGTATGGATCGAGACATTCTCTGGAGTCATTTGGGGATTAGGAGATCCCGAGAACTTATAGGATTCGCGATAAGACTAAAAGGATAATTATTTTGTAAAGAAAACTCATAAGACATTAAACAACCTCTAAATCTTTAAGGGAAACCTGAACGAAAGTTTATTAAATGAAATATATTTATGAAGGAGAAAGTTCAGGAAAAGTTCAAGGATTGCATTATGATCGATAAAAGTTATAGCACGAACGTTTTACGCTTAAACCTAGGTCAGAAACCCTAGTATATAGCTAATTTTCACTTTTAGGCACGATGGCAGTTAATTCCAAAAATCTTCAGAGAAATGTTAGAACTTCTCTTTTTCCATATATCACGATCGTTTCGAGGCGAAACTCTAGGATCTACGAACGTCTGATTCCAATCATCGGAAGTTTGCCGAAACCGAATCCCTGGTATTTCAAAACCCTAGAATCACCCGACTATGGGGACTTTATCTATTCAGAGCTTCAAATGAATATTCTACACGCGTACACCCATTTCTCTTGATGATTTCAATCTTTCTTCCGAAGGAAGTTTTCTATTCCGACATTCGATGCAAAAAGCAACTTATCGGGTAAAATAGTTTTATACCGACTATGCATTAGTTGCCAAAAATACAAGGAGACCTCTTTATAGTTTTGGAATTCTTTCGCCAAAACATATCTATTAATTCACGGAGAATGACGCCGGAAAAATCAGATTCGCGAAACTTTCATTTTACCGCGTTTTGCCAATCTCTATATATAGCCAAGAAATGAGAAAAAACAAATATCTTACCCATTTCATCCAAGGAGGCCGCGAGTTTGAGAGGAGAGGAGGAGAAGAAGATTTTGTTCAATCCTTGCTTGATCGTCGATCAATCAGTTGCTGCTTCAAGGTTTCGAGGTATAGTCGCTAATCCTTACCTCCGATCGCTTTTTCCATAGCTTTTCTGTAGAGTTTTCTGAGCGGATAGTTTTTGGGTTTTTGCAAAACTATCCTGAATCTTTCATTTCTGATTCTAAACCTCTTCTATATGTGCCCAAGATCACTTCTGCCGGATTAGATTTTCCGTTATGTCGCCGGAATTCCGCCGGAATCAATTTTAGCCTTAAATACCCATTTTTGGAGTTTTTGGTGTAAAGCTTCAACCTTTAGGCTGAAAACTATCGCCTTAGCTTAGTGCTAGTAGGATTAGTTGTCATAAACATCGTTGGTGACGTCCCTGCAAAATTTTATTTTTGGGATTTCAGTTTTGAAAATCCTAAGTTAAAAATCATGACCAAAATACCCCTGCGACAGTTTTTGATCCGATAATTTTTCCGAGTTCAGAATACCCTTAGTTACGGCTTATGAAAGCATAGGAAACAAGTTTGATCGAAGAAAAATCGAACCCCACAATTAACCAAAGTGGCCGAGCCCTATAGGGGGGAGGAGGAAAATTTCCTTTTCCGAAAACTTGTCCTTTCGCGCTAGATTATCGTACCTCGGAGTATGTATTGCTTCGTGTAACCTTAGTAAGTATTGATAGTTTAGTTTCCGATAGATTCTGATAGTATTTCTGTGGTTTTGCTCTAAAGGTGATTTTGAGGAATTCCCTGAGGAACAAGGCTTTGAGTGCGAGGAAGCACTAGTTGATCATTCTGGAGAACTTTCAGGTGAGGGCTTCTCACTGAATCTCTAGTTAATGCTTAGGGTCGATGTTTCGACATTGTTTACTGTTTATGCACTGGATTGTGTGTGATTGGAAAATGTTTTCTGAGGCTTCGGCTGACAATGTAGATGATGCATCTACTGAATGTTTTTGATGAGTGAATGACATGCTAAGTGCTAATTGGGTAATTTAGGATGTGTGGTGCATGCCTTATATGCTAGGTGCTATGTGGTTATTGCTTAAGATATTGACATATGACATGTTGATTGATTATGATGAGTTAATTCTGCTTTTGCACTATAATCTGAGTTTCTGAACGGTGAGAAGAGCGGGCAGATCATGCCGATTTTATTTTGAGAGTTTTGAGAAAGCTTGAAAGGACGAATGAGATTCGGGCCTTGTTGTGGTGTTGTATGGATCGAGACATTCTCTGGAGTCATTTGGGGATTAGGAGATCCCGAGAACTTATAGGATTCGCGATAAGACTAAAAGGATAATTATTTTGTAAAGAAAACTCATAAGACATTAAACAACCTCTAAATCTTTAAGGGAAACCTGAACGAAAGTTTATTAAATGAAATATATTTATGAAGGAGAAAGTTCAGGAAAAGTTCAAGGATTGCATTATGATCGATAAAAGTTATAGCACGAACGTTTTACGCTTAAACCTAGGTCAGAAACCCTAGTATATAGCTAATTTTCACTTTTAGGCACGATGGCAGTTAATTCCAAAAATCTTCAGAGAAATGTTAGAACTTCTCTTTTTCCATATATCACGATCGTTTCGAGGCGAAACTCTAGGATCTACGAACGTCTGATTCCAATCATCGGAAGTTTGCCGAAACCGAATCCCTGGTATTTCAAAACCCTAGAATCACCCGACTATGGGGACTTTATCTATTCAGAGCTTCAAATGAATATTCTACACGCGTACACCCATTTCTCTTGATGATTTCAATCTTTCTTCCGAAGGAAGTTTTCTATTCCGACATTCGATGCAAAAAGCAACTTATCGGGTAAAATAGTTTTATACCGACTATGCATTAGTTGCCAAAAATACAAGGAGACCTCTTTATAGTTTTGGAATTCTTTCGCCAAAACATATCTATTAATTCACGGAGAATGACGCCGGAAAAATCAGATTCGCGAAACTTTCATTTTACCGCGTTTTGCCAATCTCTATATATAGCCAAGAAATGAGAAAAAACAAATATCTTACCCATTTCATCCAAGGAGGCCGCGAGTTTGAGAGGAGAGGAGGAGAAGAATATTTTGTTCAATCCTTGCTTGATCTTCGATCAATCAGTTGCTGCTTCAAGGTTTCGAGGTATAGTCGCTAATCCTTACCTCCGATCGCTTTTTCCATAGCTTTTCTGTAGAGTTTTCTGAGCGGATAGTTTTTGGGTTTTTGCAAAACTATCCTGAATCTTTCATTTCTGATTCTAAACCTCTTCTATATGTGCCCAAGATCACTTCTGCCGGATTAGATTTTCCGTTATGTCGCCGGAATTCCGCCGGAATCAATTTTAGCCTTAAATACCCATTTTTGGAGTTTTTGGTGTAAAGCTTCAACCTTTAGGCTGAAAACTATCGCCTTAGCTTAGTGCTAGTAGGATTAGTTGTCATAAACGTCGTTGGTGACGTCCCTGCAAAATTTTATTTTTGGGATTTCAGTTTTGAAAATCCTAAGTTAAAAATCATGACCAAAATACCCCTGCGACAGTTTTTGATCCGATAATTTTTCCGAGTTCAGAATACCCTTAGTTACGGCTTATGAAAGCATAGGAAACAAGTTTGATCGAAGAAAAATCGAACCCCACAATTAACCAAAGTGGCCGAGCCCTATAGGGGGGAGGAGGAAAATTTCCTTTTCCGAAAACTTATCCTTTCGCGCTAGATTATCGTACCTCGGAGTATGTATTGCTTCGTGTAACCTTAGTAAGTATTGATAGTTTAGTTTCCGATAGATTCTGATAGTATTTCTGTGGTTTTGCTCTAAAGGTGATTTTGAGGAATTCCCTGAGGAACAAGGCTTTGAGTGCGAGGAAGCACTAGTTGATCATTCTGGAGAACTTTCAAGTGAGGGCTTCTCACTGAATCTCTAGTTAATGCTTAGGGTCGATGTTTCGACATTGTTTACTGTTTATGCACTGGATTGTGTGTGATTGGAAAATGTTTTCTGAGGCTTCGGCTGACAATGTAGATGATGCATCTACTGAATGTTTTTGATGAGTGAATGACATGCTAAGTGCTAATTGGGTAATTTAGGATGTGTGGTGCATGCCTTATATGCTAGGTGCTATGTGGTTATTGCTTAAGATATTGACATATGACATGTTGATTGATTATGATGAGTTAATTCTGCTTTTGCACTATAATCTGAGTTTCTGAACGGTGAGAAGAGCGGGCAGGTCATGCCGATTTTATTTTGAGAGTTTTGAGAAAGCTTGAAAGGACGAATGAGATTCGGGCCTTGTTGTGGTGTTGTATGGATCGAGACATTCTCTGGAGTCATTTGGGGATTAGGAGATCCCGAGAACTTATAGGATTCGCGATAAGACTAAAAGGATAATTATTTTGTAAAGAAAACTCATAAGACATTAAACAACCTCTAAATCTTTAAGTAATGGTAATAATCTCGGAAGGAGGCTTTGGATGCAAATCATAGTTTTGGAAAACGAGAAGTGTCGTCGGATCCAAGTGTTGAGTCTGTTGTTGATGTGCTGTTGGAGCAGCGTTTGTTGTTGTGCTGTTGGAGCAGCGTTGGTTGTTGTGCTGTTGGAGCAGCGATGTTGTTGGGCTATCCTGGGGATAAGTCCGGGAAACCGTTAGTTTCCGAGAGTATGATACTCTGTGCTCGCTGAGCAGTTGTGACCATCGGATTGAGATGAGTCGGATGATTTGGAGATCATCGTGGGTTATGTGTTGGCGTGAAGTGTGTCTTTTGTCGCAGAATCGACTTTACCTTAGGGTAAGCTTTTAGAAACTTTAATTTACCTAGAACACGTGGCGACGTGTCGAGTGAGATCGGAGACGTTGGTTGACTAATCATCCTGCATTCATGCAACATTAATGGGGTATTAACACAGGACGTACTCTGGACCTCGTCGGATTCCAAAATGGTCATAAGACCCGGATTTCCGTGAAAGAGCGTTTGTAAACGTCTCTTGTAGCAGACCGAAATGGCAGACCTACGGGTTACGGCTGATCTAACTACCGCCGTCGTTGGAGTAAGAGGCACGCGGGCCGAAATGGTCCCACCGTGGCTGGTGCTAGGGCTGATCCGTTGATGTCCATCCGTTCCGGATTGCATATTGGTTGACTGGGTTAACCTGCATACATATCATGCAACATGCATACTAATTTAGTTGTTGAGTGTGATTGGTAATTGTTAAACCTATTTGGAACATGCTAATTGCTATTATTGCGTTTATGTTATTGTGGAACATGCAACCCTAGGAATGACGTCTCTAGCTATAAGCCTAAGTGGCTATCTATTACTTGTACCTATTGGGTTTATTATCTACATAGTTCTTTAGAGTTGATCCTCGCGTCTTCTGTGTGTGTTTTGGCGGACAACGCCTTTTGTCAGATGAATATTGCGGATTGGTTCACCATGGTCCACCCTTCGGGGGGGATTAGGTATGAGATGATCGATCAGGACGACCCCGGGTCGTGGGTGGTTGACCCCGCGAGCCATCGAGCGACGTATTCGGGGCGCATCATGGAGGATCACGTGGATAGCGGAGGACTTCTGAGGTCAGGAGTGTTGAGGCGATGCTCTATCAGCTTCAACTTGCCACCGGGCGTTCACTGTGGACCAGGACTTGGAGGACCACCACCACCACCATTGTCTTCAGACGAGGAGGATCCCTCAGAGGAGATTCCAGTGGGAGTGCCTTCGGCAGGGTCTAGTGCACCCACCGTTGCGATCATCGATGATCAGGGTTCGGGCCCTAAGCCCGTGAGTCCAGCATCGGAGCGCACTGCGGTTGCGAGGGGAGGACGGATAGGGTTAGTAGACTTGGTCGTTCGGGATTCTGATTCAGACGACGATCATGCTAGCACATAGTTTTGAGTGTTGGTATGAGCTCCTCGAGTTAGGATTAGTGTAGGAGTAGAGTTTTAGCTCTGACAGTCTTGCTTCATTTGTTACTTAGGGGACAGGGTAGATCCGCCTATAGCTTTTTGTGTGGTTTCCTTACGGGAATCACAGAGAGTTGGTTGCACTTAGGAAGTCTTATTTCCAGGCCATTGGGTCAGCTGATTCTCAGTTTTGAGGGATAGTGTTGCGGGCACTTCACCTTTTCATTTGGTTTGTATATATTGCCTACGGGCGTTGCACTTTTCTTTCCGTCACTGGAGGTTACTCGTGACGAGGTTGCTACTACAGCGGGGGTTGTTTATATATTGTTTATTAGTTCTGATTTTTGTTATTGTTGGGTTTTATTTAGTTCCGTCTTGTCTTAGTTATTATTATAAAAAAAAATATTCACGTTTTTCCGCATTAAGTTTATTTTGGTTACTAAAGTGACGCCACCGAAATCGGGGTGTTACATCCAGCAGTTAAGCTTCAAGGCTGGGGAGGCTATTTCAACAGGCTCACTGGACCCATCTACGACAAGTTGGTGAAAGAATTCTGGAAACATGCTGATTGTGACGATCTTCAAGTGGTTTCCTATGTGCTGGGCAAGAAGATCATCATCACCGAGAGATCAATTGCTCTGCTTCTGGGTCTAGACACCATCAAGGGTTATAGATTTCAAGCAAATGATTCCAAGTTGAGGGCAGTTAAAGATACGATCAATTCGGTGCTGTACGCAAATTGCCAACCTGGGAAATCTGATTACAAGACTAGAGAGCTTCACCCTGACTTAAGGATCTGGCACAAGATTATGCTAAATTGCTTCAATCCCAGACCCACTGGAAGCTCTCCTGACTACATCTGTAAGACCCGGTTTTAGGGCATACTATTTTAATAATATTATTTAATGATATTTTGTGAATTACTTGAGCTATGTGTGATTTTAAAAGGTGATTGATTATTAGAGGCAATATTAAGTCTTAGAAACCTCTAAACAACGATGTATGCGACGATACGAGCATTTTGACTATAATATTGCTAGGGTTCGGCGACTGCGACTTTTAGGTGAAAATCGACCCGACAGCAACGATGAGTTGGCGAATCGAGTCGACAAGGACGATTTCGTGGGCCGCACCTTATGGGGAGGTGCTGGGCATGATTTTAAGAATATTCTAGGAGAGAATATTCCTTGGTTTTATTTTTTAAGGTTTTATTTAAATAAAATGGGGTTTTATTTAAATAAAATGCATTTAAATAATTTTAACCTATGGTTTAATATCAAAATTAATTATGAAAATATTTTTGAGGCATCATGGAGCTGGTGCACGAAATTTTGGAGCCAAAAATTATTGATGAGGATTTTTGATTTTAAAATTGACGTTTTGATGCATTTAGGAGGGAAATGGTGCATTTAATGCATTAATTATTTTGGGGTTTTTATTTAAAATATTATTTTAAAAATTTTTGGTGAAAATCTGAGCATGGAGAGTGTGTGGTCGGCCAAGACTTGTGGAGGAAGGAAAAAGAAGACTTTTGCAAAAATTTCCTTTTCTAGCTAGGTTTTATGAAGGAGGGATATTAGGGATTTGATTCTTTGACTTTCTAATTGATGGGGAATGGATTTCTAATTTTTTAAACTTTCAGGGATCTCTCCAAATCTGATTGAAAACCCTTGTGATTCAGATTTATTTATTTTAAATGATTAGGGATTTAAATGTTATTTTCTTAAGGGTTTAATTAGGAAATAAACCTAAATTTGAGGGCTGAATATGGGGAGCTTGGAAAGCTCTAGAAATCCTAATATGGGCTGAGTATTTCGTGGGTTTGGGCTGCTCCTTGGGGAGAAAGAAAAGCATTTAATGCTTGGCTCTCACCCCTCACTATAAATAGAGCATTTCCCCCTCTCATTTCTTCACACCAAGAGCTCTCCTCTCCTCTGCATTTGCGTGAGCTCTCTCTCCCTCTCTTGTCTTTCTTTTATTTTTCTTGTTCATAGGTTAGTTAGTTAGTTTCTAAGCCTTGAGCAAGGTCATTCTCAATATGCTTTGCGGTTGCAGCTTAAGCTGATCTGCCAAATCCTGAAGAGAATGATTTTAATCAAGTTGCTTAGAAATGTTTATCTATTTGAGGGTTTTCTTAAAGAAGTTCTTGATGTTCTTATTTTGTTCTTATGAGCTTCAAAGAAAGGATTTTATAAAGGAGGTTTTGATCTTGGGAGGATTGAATCTATGCGAAAATTATGTTTTTCTTCGAAAGTTCTTCAAGTGTTCTTATGATCTTCAAGCAAAATATTTTAGTAAAGAATGTTTGATCTTATGAAAGAAATGATTTTGGATTTGCAAGGTTTTTGGGGGGAATTTCGTGATCAACAAGAGGATGGGCTTATGATTGATTCGATTGTCCGATTAGTAATGTTACTCTGTCCGTTCGTTGGTAGGAAATTTCCAAGTGTAGACCTAGTTTCAAGGAGCAACCCGAGACTTCTAGGAAAGCGTACCTTTGAGGTAAGGGCACTTCGGCTATGATTGATTGTGATTGTTAGAAAGCATGATACTAGGACTATCGATGATATATGTGCTAGATATGTTATATGATGATAATGCAATAAATGTTAGCTAGTATTATTATGAACATACCTATATGCCTAGGGTGTTAGCTATATTTATTGCTATGCATGCAAGTTATTATGCGATGATATGTTGTTCATAAGAGATGAACGTGATGGGCTTAGGGCCTAGTGATGATGACTGACTTGCATGGCATGCATTGTGGACCAAGTGACCTGGATTGGGCTTGGTTGGCCACGGCTAGTGACCTGGATTGGGCTAGTCGATGGTGACATTCAGGGGAGGCCCTGAATAAGGACGAACGTCAAACGGCAGTGCGTTGGAGAGGTCCAACCCCGATCATCAAGCTGTTAGGCAGCAGTGCGTGGAGAGGTCCAGCCCCGATCGTGGAGTCGTGTTCGTCCAGCCTTTCAATGAAGGATTGGCTTATGGATATCCAATGCGTCTGCATGCATATGCACAAGCATTGACTAACAATAAACTATGAGATAGTTCCCTATACTTGTGAAACTTAGAATTATGAGATAGTTCCCGATACTTGTGAACCTTAGAATTTAATATAGTTCCAATATTTGTGAATTTTAGCTTAGTGAAGAACTTGTGATTGATAGGGTGGTATACCCTACTTATGATATGTGTGTGTTAGAAGTTGACCCTTGCTTGTTTGTTGTTTGTTGTTTGTTGTTTGGGGCGCTTAACGCCTAGACAACAAGCATGCGTGTGACCAGTCGAGATGTGGCCCTATACCTGCTTGATGTGGACAACGACAAGGTTCGAGACTTCGACCGCGCGACAGATGGTTCAACTATGGGGTTGGAGAGAGAAGAGGATTCGAGACGATGTGATGCAAGCGTTGGAGGAGGCCTTGGAGGGCACGCGACCCATGAGTCGGGTATTGAGTGTGATAATTGAGTCTGTACTTGGGGGGTGAGCTGAGTTTGGTTATAGGGTTCGAACCTAACCTAGAGACCTTCTTGTCGTGTTGGCTCGGGAGTGGTCGAACACTAGTTTAATCATTATGTTTTAATTTGAAAGAATCATTGTACGCTTCCAAAGCTTTTATTAATAAAATGAAGTTTATTCAGCATTTATTCTATCTTTTACTTACTGTCATTAAAAGGTTTTATTTCGACGAAAATTTACACACGTTTTTGGAAAAAGGTTACTAAAGTGACCCTCGAGAAATCGGGGCGTTACAACATCAACTTCAATCAGAAGGTGATGCTATACTTCATCAAAACTGGGCAGAAGATATGTCTTCCTTACTTCTTGTTCAATTATCTGAAGGACTGCATAAGGAGATCAAGAACAACTGCTGTTGTGACCAAGAACACAATCAAGTACATTCTGTTGGAAGGCTGCTATCTGATCTGTTTGTTGAGAGCAACCTGGTCAAGGACTTGATCACTGCAGGATGCACTAAAGACCTATCCACTCTGGCTGGAGATGCCTTTACTTCTACAACGATGAAGAGGATGTGCTTGATAGAAAAGAAGATTGAGGCTGACTCTGTCATCACACCATAAGAGATTAAGGGACGAAGAATCCCTCTCAATGATTATCCCCTCTGGTCTAAGGCTGATGATCCAGAGGCTATCATGTACTATCTTGAGGATATGAAGAGTCTTGGGTTTGAGATTGATGTAGATGAGTTCTTCAGAGCTCTTCCAGAAGCTCCTGATTACCAAGAAGAAGAAGACAAAGAGGAAGAAAGAAGATACTACGGTTGCAAAGGATGACTCTGAGGATAGTGATGATGATGAGCAACAACCTCGGAAGAAGAAGAAGGTCAGAATTGCTACAAGGGTTATTCAGCAGGAAACTCCTCAAGCACCAAGAGTCACCAGAGTCACAAGATCTTCTGTCAGGAACTCAAGTAAGTTTGTAGTTCTTACTGATGATGATGAATCTGATGCTCTTTTAGCTGTGTCTAACCTCATTCCTACCCAAGCTTTACCTTCTCCTCCTACCCAACAAACCTCTGTCATACAACCAACCACCACAATCACCACTACCTGTTCATCAAAACCAAAGACTTCATTAATTCAACCTTCCATTGAAGATGAACCTCTTTGGCAAAGAATCCAAACTCCTCAACCCTCTGAACAGACTTCACCCATTCTACTTCCATACCCTTCACAAGCCTCTGAACCTCAACAAGCCTCTGAACAGCAAGCACTTGAAAAACAAGACTCTGAACCATAACCCTCTGACCATTCTGAACAAGAAACTCCTTCTCCCACTCCATCCATACCTTTTGTTACCAATACTTCTGATTCCTCCCCATCCAACAACTCTGAATCTGGGCGCAAATTCTTTCAAGCTGCTAGTGATAGGATCTCAGAGCTTCCTGAGAATATCATAAGTGCTCCAAGTCCAAACCGTTATCCAGGACCAAGACCAGAACCTCTTGCTCCTGCACCACTTGATGTGGTCCCTCAGAACATGGCCTTTCCTCCTCCAAAAGGAAGAAAATATTCTAAGGTGTCTCTCTCCAACTACTCATCAGTCAACTCTAAAGACTTTGAGTTCCCAAACACTGAAGCTGGCACTTCTCATCCAACTCCAGACCCAAAAACCTCTGATCTCATGGCTCTGGAAGTTGCCTCTCCTCAAGTAGCCTGTGAAACCCAAGCTACCTCTGAAGCTACAAGCATCAATCTTCCTCCTCCACCTGAAGCCAACCTCCCTATCATTCCCTACACCTATGTTGAACCAAACACACTGCTGGAATGCATTAATTTGTTCAGTGATGAAGCATCAACTAGGGTACGCAACCTATATGGTCGCACTGATCATAGTGAGAAACCCTGCATAGTTGCTGAAGATTGGGGACATCTATGCACCTGGATGCATGACAAGATTGATACGATGTTGGAGTTCTATACTAAAGAAAGAGATAAAAGAATTGAAGCTTCCAGACAAAGGCTAGAAGCCAGAAACAGAAGGAGAGAAGCTCTACATGAGATGCGCCTAAGGGAAAAGCTCTAGAATGCGATGGAAGAAGTTAGAAGGAAGTAAGAGCGAGAAGAAGCTGCCAGAATCGAAGCTGCTCTACGTGAGTCTGCTCGCTTACACGCTCTTGAACGTGCTGCTAAGTTAGAAGCTGAGGCTGCTGCTCTAAAGGCTCAGGCGCTTATGGTTGTCCCTGTTACTGATATCGCCTCAACCTCTGCTCAAGCTCCTCAGTCCACACTAGGCTCTGATATACCGTCCTCTGACCAAGCTGTGTCGTCTGCTCCAAATCAATCTGATTCGACTCAGGCCAGACTTGACTCATTTGAGAGGCGACTTGATTCTCACTCTACACTCATTCAAGAGCTGTCAGAGATGTGTGTTGAAATCCTCAGAAGACTACCTAGACCTTAGTTTTAGGAACTCTCTTCTTCTTCTCCTTCCACTTTTTCTTTTTATTATGATATTAATTTTTCTTTGTTTAACCTTGTTTTTAATCTGATTAACTTGATGATTTTCTTTTCTGTGCTTAATTTATTATCCTATTTAGCATATGCATTAACAAACAAACACACAATATTTGATAAAACTTATCATTTATTTAATAATTCATGGCATTACATCTAAAATGGAGGATTTTTCCTAAATGATCTACACTGCCTACGCTTCTCCGTCTTCTCAAGCTCCAAACGATGCTGTTCGTATTCCAAGTTGACCAAGCTCTGGCGAACCTTCTGCTTCTCCTCTTCAGGACTCGCAGTCATGGCCTTAAGAGCTGCCTCTACAGCACGGATCTCATAGGAGGTTTCCAACTCCCTCTGGAAGAGTTGCTCCAGTTCCTCTACGAACTCTAGGAACCCTCTAAGCGTGGCGTCCAACTCTGGACTCAGACCCATGCCTAGCAACTGGTTTGTTAGTTGATAGATGCTAGTACTCTCTAGGTGCCTAACATTGAAGAAGAGATCTTCCTCAAAGGCCTTCCTCCTAAGCTCACTCATGCAATGTTCGAAGGATGCCATTATAATGTTTGATTTCAGAAGCAGATGAGTTGTGAAGACTGTTATGATTTACCTGCTATTTATAAGCTAAGTTCGGTCTCCAGAAGTTATTGCTGAAGTAGTTTCTCGAGGTGTTTACGTTGGAAACTGATGCAAACCTTAAACTCCCTGACCGGTGGTAAACGTTCCATTCCCTTTTGACCGGTGCTATTCACTTCATTTAATTTTCTTCATCTGCATTAATTAATTATTTTCTTAATTAATCTTATTATCTATTTACCTTTTTCTCCAACCTTCTTTTTAACTTAGACCTTCTCTGAGGGGGAGTACCTTGTACTTCAAGCTAAGTTTTTCACACCCCGTTCTTTTTGCTTATGACAAAAAGGGGAGTACAACCCAGTTTTTGATGTGTTAGTGTGAATTATTTTCTTTTGGAGAATTTTAAGTAATCCATCATTATGACCATAGATCTGTCAGTGGGGCACTAGCAAGGAATACATTTTCACTTCTTCTGAAGTGATCGTATGCTCAAATCGGTTAACTCTGATACCTTTTCCTTGCTTTGACTCTTATTATTCATGCGCTCTGATAATCCTATATATATATATATATATATATATATATATATATATATGAATCTGACTATTATATCAATATGATCACTTTCACTTTAGCTCAGAATCTAGATATTACTAATGTTTTATTAAGTCTTAGATTCAGGGGGAGCTAAGCTCAGAATCAAGTTGTGATTTGGATTCAGGAAGAGCAAAATAAACCATACATCTCAGGATAAGTTTACCTCTGGTACCCTAAACTCTGAATGTATTCAGTTTATTGTTTAAGAATTGTTCATCAAAATACTTGGTTTTGTCATCATCAAAAAAGGGGAGATTGTAAGACCAAGATTTGGTCATGTAGTACAACTCTATGTTTTGATGATTACATGTTAACTATTGTGTATGAACAATTATGGTACTTTAACATTGTTTTCTGAGTGTTTAAAATGACAGGCTCTGACTCTGGTCAATACTCACAATTATCAAAAGCATTTAGGTCAAAGAGTAACCAACGCAACGCTTTCGCACTCACTATGTTCTGATTGAACAGTTGTATATCCTTCAGAAGTTCGGAAGATGATAAGCTCTGATGTGGATTCAGATCACTTAAGACCGGAAGCTCTGAAGGTCTAGAGGCTCTGAAGGTCCAGAAGTTCTGAAGGTCCAGAAGCTGAAAAGTAAAGATTCTTAAGTCCAAGAGTAAGCTGGCTCTGAAGACCAAGTATTTCCAACTCTGATGTCTAGAAGCAGAAGATACGAAGGTCAGAGGATCCAAGCTTCCCTCTGATTCTGATCACCAAGCTTCACAAGTTCCAACTTGAAGCGTCGTCTGATCAAAAGTCAACTAGGATAAGGCTCACGTCGCTGTCCAAGTACAAAAGCAATTGTACTATCCTGACGACCTTACCTAAGATGTTCAGCCACAGCAGAATCTGGAAGTTCCGGATTTGCCCTCCAACGATAGCATTTCAAACAACGAATACAACCCTAATCCTTGGAGTATAAATAGAGGCTGAAGTTGGAAGAAAAGGCTAAGAAACTTTTTTAAGCTTAAGCAACCATTCAATATTCTCTTAGCAATCTTTCTTCAATAGTTCTTACTGTGTTTACCTTAGCTTTCTTAGAAGCATTCATTGTAAACCCAAAACCCTCAAACAGTTAGTTTGATTTCCTTAAGGGGCCAAGTTTGGTCAGCTCCTTGAGAAGACTAAGAGAGTAAATTTGCTAGTTCATTGTATTGTTAGTCTCTAAGCAGGTTGCTAGTGCAGTTGTAACAAACATTGAATAGTGAATTGCCTTCATTCTAAGAAGGAAGAAATCACATTAACGGGTGGACTGGACTAGCTTGAGCGATTATCAAGTGAACCAGGATAAAATACTTGTTTGTTCAAGAGATTTGTCTAAATTTCAAGAGAGAAAAGTTTTTAGTTGAAAACGGTATTCAAACCCCCCTTTCTATCGTTTTTCATACCTTCAGCATGCTTAGGTGATTTATGCTGAATCGTGGTAGCATGATTGCGTGCAAGTGTGATTTTTGTCTTATTTGTCACCAATAAGATGAAGATGTTGTGACGCTTTTCCATTGTTTGAGATGCGTGTTGACGCTACATGGGAGTTGGAAGAAAAGGGGAGAGAACAATATTTTGAACTTTTCTCTGGCTCATAGTTTCAATGATGAATCTGTTTTTAAGAGGAGTAGTTATGTAAGACCCCAAATTAAGTCTATAGTTTTATTTATTTCATCTTTGAAATTATTGCGTTGTGGGCTAGATTACGTACTTTATATAAAAAAGGAGGAGGCTAAGCTTAGGAGTAGGACAATGAGGAACAAAAACCAAAGCCTAAAACATCCATAGAAATACACAACCACTTAACCACCCTAGCTATAAGGTATAAACAGCATGAACCTCTCTAAACAAAGGACCCAAAAAACGAAGACCTAAACCAGAACCGAAGAAACACCAAGAGCTGAAACAACACTCAAGGCGGCAGCCACCACTCCTCCATTTCCTGTGCCAGGCCGCGAATAACCGTCTCATCCCACCGTCAAAAGTACAACCCACAAGCTTACCAACCATCCACACCTTCGTAGCTCGCGTCCAATAACGACCACCTGGAGTTCTCCCTGAAACCAACGGAGCATGACGAAATAAGGGCAAGATCGCACTCGATGAAGGGCCTCCACCATCAACTGCATCTGAAACCACACAAGTTGTCGGGGGTACTTGACGGGGCTTACTTTGAATCATTACTTACACCATGTTGGCGGGGAATAATTATGGAATATTTTTCTTTTGTTGTATAATTGGGTGATTATATTTTATTACTTAAATTTTACCAAAAAAATATTTTATTACTTAATATTACTTTTTCGAGGGCGGAAAATAATGACGCGATCGCATCGTATTGTTTAATTATTTTTGGGTGGTGTAATGGGTGTGTGTCTAAACCCGAATTTAATTGCAATTATAGAATTTATTGAGTGATAATTAAATTTGTATTTTTTAATTTATAAAGTGTTCATTGTTTTTTTTTTTAAAGTGGAATGTGAACTGGGCGAAACCCCATGGGCCCTCGCCCAAGGGCGCTTGCTTCAGGGAGTTGGGCCTCTCCCGGGAGGCCCAACTGGCCCAACCCTTAGCCTATAAATAGGGGGCGGTTACCAATTGTAAGGGACTCTTAGCTCATTTGAGAAATAACAAACTTGAAATTCAGTTACATTCTCTCTCTAAGCGGTTACACGCTCTCTCTCTCTAAATTCTCACATTGCAATCCCTTCACTCTAGGTATCATACCTCACCTCTATGTTCTTGGATAGAACATTTGGCGTCGTCTGTGGGGATCGAACCCACGACCACGTGAGCGACAGGGATCCCCGGCGCACTCATCGGAGGACTCAGGAGACGGAACACCGCTACCTCAGGCTCCGATCACTGGCCGAGATTGGAGACACCTGATCCGTAATGTTGATGATATACGGCAGCGGAACGATTACTTGTAGGAACAGTTAGAGTACTATCGCCTCGAGCAACAAGACGAAGGAGAGCCGTTCTCAGCGGCGGTGAGGGAAGTAGCCATCCCGGACAACATGAAGAACCTTATTCTCGAGACGTACAGTGGGTACCAATCCAAAGGATCATCTGCTTTATTTCAACACGAAGATGGTCATAAGCTCAACTTCGACGCGGTGAAGTGTAGGATGTTCCCGTCGACGTTTAAGGGCACAACAATGGCTTGGTTCACGACTCCTCCTCGGGGATCCATCACAAATTTTCACGACATCTCGTCGAAGTTCCTTGTTCAATTCTCTGCGAGTAAGATTAAGCATGTAAAGATCGACGATCTGTACAACGTTCACTAATCAGAGGGTGAAACTTTGAAACAATAGTGAGGCGGTACAGCGCAGCGTCTGTTAAGATTGAAGAGGCGGAACCTATGCGCGAGCTTTCAAGAATGGACTGCATGTCTGCAGCCGGGGAAGCTGAACAGTAAGTTGAGTCGTAAGCCCGCTCGGTCGATGGCAGAAATACGTGCTCGGGCGAACACCTACATCTTGGATGAGGAGGATGACGCTTTCAAAAGGAAGCGCGCAAAGATGGAGAGGGATGGCGATTAGAGGGATGTCTCGCCGGCGAGCAAACAAAGTCGGGAAAAAGGGGAAAGCAGTAAGCGGAAGGACAAGAAGGCCAAGTTAGTAGAAAAGTTTGCAAAGGAGAAACTCTACCCAAAGAAGGAAAGTTTTGAGCATCGAGGCCCGTGGCATCAAGCCGATTCCCGCCGACGAGAGGAATCAGGCAAAAGTCTGAGCGCACATCTGACAGAATTACTCCGAGAAGTCAAGGCGACACACACAGTCGAAGAGGGCGAGAGGGGAGCTAACCCGTCTCGTGCGGCAGTGGATAAAACCAAGTGGTGCGAGTACCATCGCTCGGCGGGTCATGACACCGGAGATTGCTTCACGTTAAAAAACGAGATTGAAATATTAATCAGGGCGGGACGCTCACAGTTGAATGATCGAGGTGATCGCTGGCAAGGCGATCGACAGCAGGAAAATCGATATAAAGGGAGCCTTCAGCAGGATGATCGCAGGCGAGACGGTCGTCGTCAAACGCCAACGGTCGACAAGAAGGAGACGTTGGCGACAAGAAAGCAGGGAGCTGAAGAAACCTTCAACAAAGATCTTGAACCACCGGTTCGGACGATAAATACAATTGCAGGGGGTTTCGGTGGAGGCGGCGGCACACCTTCAGCGAGACGACAGCATGTAAGGGCGGTAACATCAGTGCAAGAGTATACGACCCCGTTCGGTTTTCATCACCCAGACATAGTGATATCATCAGCAGATTTCGAGGAGATCAAGACACACAAGGACGATCCTGTGGTGGTGATGGTAAGGATCAATAACTTTAATGTGCGAAGAGTACTTTTGGATCAGGGAAGTTCTGCGGATATTATTTACGGTGATGCGTTCGAGCAGTTGGGATTAACAGATAAGGACCTGATGTCGTACACTGGGACTCTGGTAGGATTCTCAGGAGAACAGGTCTGGGTGCGGGGCTACTTGGATTTAGACACGGTTTTTTGTATCGATGAGAACGCCAAGCTTTTGTGCGTAAGGTATTTGGTATTGCAGGTCGTGGCATCATACAATGTAATCATCGGAGGGAACACGCTAAATCGTCTCTGCGCAGTAATTTCAACGGCTCACCTAGCGGTGAAGTACCTACTAATCTTCGGTAAGGTGGGGGAAATCGTGGTAGATCAGCGGAGGGCGAGGGAATGCTATAATAATTGCCTTAGTTTGTATGGGAAGAAGGGAGCCGGTGATGGACACGAGATCGAGGTCTTGGAAGGCCGTCAAGGCCAGCAGGGTTTATAGGGCCAGGGGCGAAGCGGCGCAGGGAGATTGGAGCAGATGGTTGCTCGAAAGAATGAGAGACTAAGGAGCAGCCAAGGTCAGGGAAGGTTAGATGGTAGGACGGGAAGAGATGGGCAGTTCACTGATGCCCATGCGGAGGATCGCTGGGCGAACATAATCGAGGACTTGGAAATGTACAAATTTAGCAGAGGTGTGTTGGCGATTGAGCCCAGGTTGGTGGAGGACAATTTTGACCTCTTTAATTGGAGTCAAAAAGATGCAGCGCTCTAGGGATTGCCCAGGTTTAGGAAGCCAACTCTTTTAAGCACGTGCCAAGAGAAGAGCAGAGAAAAGGGGGTGGTGACGCAAGATGTGGTTCGAATGAATCTACAACAGGGTGACGTTGAGCGAAGCGGGTGGGGATCATTTGAGCAACCCCGGGGCAAACCGAAGAAGGTGGGGAAACGGTGCCGAGCGCACCGCCACGAGAACAAGAAAAAGGGAAAGGCGGAATATTGGAGTCCAGTAGGATCGGCGATTTTTAAACCTTCAGGGCCAGCAAAACGCAACAAGCAAAGAGGCGAGTTAGATGAAGATCCTCTTTACCGCAGGACGGTCTGGCGAGGGGACTGGCCTCGCAAGGGCCAAGAGGGAGAAGCGAGCACATCAGGTCTGAAGGATGGGGTGTTTGGCGTGGTGCTCTGATCAGGAGGGGCAATGACGGGAGCGAGGGCGCGGCGAGGAAATGATGGAATTATGACAAAAATAAAGATGTACTCTTTTTCTCCACCACGAGAGTTTTTTAATGAGGCATCCCTCAAAATGTAAAATCTTTTTACAAATCAAATACAAAAGGATATTCTCAGCAATACTCCTAACTCACAAACTGAATTATCACGGTTGCCCGGTGGGAAAAATTCCCTGAAGGTGGCAATCCCAACATGACCTTGATGTCGGAGGATCACTCCGGAAAGTCCGGCGCGAACCGCTGATCACTCGTTGGCGACGTGTGCGGGTAAGCTTCTTATCCCAAAAGCCTCCCCGAAATATGGGCGAGCATTCAAAACTAGGCTAAGTCTCGGGAAACCCACATGGCCATTGGGACCCCAGCCACTGTAAGTCCTCGCCAAAACAAAACTGGTAAGGCCACACCTGATCTTACGGGAAATTTGGTGTGAACAAAGCCTCAGTTCAAAGCTGAGCGAAAGACCTATTTTTCTTTGGCACACATTTAAAATCGCTACATGAAACTCAAACTCAAATCGTAAAACAGGTACAAAAATGAAACGCGGCAGAGCGATGAATAGAGGAAAGGCAGAATAAAACCGCAACAAAATTTCATTAATAGCTAGCCCGCAGGGCAATATTAATTACAAAAGTGGTAAGGGGTAGCTAAATACAAATAGTCAGACTGCATTAATATTTTCTTCTCTCCTTGCGTTTTCAGCAGCCGAAAAGTACTCCGCATTGAAGCCTGGAGGATCATCAGGGCCGACCAAACCCTCGGGGGTAACTCTTTTGAAGGCCCCCATCCCGCTGAGATCCAACCCTTCATAAAGGTGTTGGACCTGGGCTTTAGCAACGAAGAAACCGCGGCCACGCTCTTCCACGGCCTCAGCAACAACTTCAATCTCCAACTTCGTTCTAAGGGCCCTGGCCTTAGAAGACGCTCGGGTTTCCGCCTCCGCGATAGCTCTGTCTTTCGCTTCTAGCTGGGTTCTCACCGTGGCGAGGGCCTCGTTCGACGCCGTCAAGTCACCACGCAAGGACGCAAGCTCCTTATCTTTGGCGTCACAAGATGCCCTGCTCGCAGCAATCGCCTCGGCCCTCGCCTTCAATTCCTTCTGCATGTCGTTCAGCTCATCCTCCAGTTCATCCAATTTCCCTACACAGGCGAGTAAATCATCCTCGTGACCGCTCATCTCGATACCCAGGTTGTTCAGTTTAATTACCTGGGCCACCACCTGGGATAACAGCATGTCACGCTTGTCGTACGCGTCGAGCGTGGCACTCGCCGTACGCGTCGAGCGTGGCAAGACGATAACCCTCCGCTTTCTGATGGAGGTCCTCAACTTCAGCAGCAGAGGCCGAATCTTGGGATAACCTGGCAAAAAGGCATGCTGCGCGGAGGAGACTTGAAATGGCTTCTTGTGCCATGCCATCGAGATCGGGATTTCCAGCTTCCTTCAAACTACTGAAGAAAGGATCAGACAACATAAAGTCGACAGGAGTCGGTTGTTTGTTCAAGGGGGAGCTTTCCTTTCCCTCGATGTTTAGGCGCCTAGGAGTAGGGGAAGAGTGGTGAGGAGATGGCAGCACGACAGGAGCCTGATCCTCATCATTACGACTCATTTGATGAACGGGCGAAGCCCGGGGTGAGCTCATTTTGGCTTGTTGAGTCGGATGGTCTGGTTGAAGGGCGACGGAAGCAGAATCCTTGGGCGCACCCTGGCTGTCGAAAGTCTCCTTAGGGGAGAGCAGAGTCCCCGGCTCGCCTTCAGGATTTGGTTCGCCCTCGCCAACCGGTCTCTGGCGAGGAATGGCTGTCTCGCCAATTTTGGTTTTCTTGGTCTTCTTCTTCTTCTTCTTTAAGAAAGGGCTCGCGGCTTTGCCCGCTCCGTACTCGCTGGTCTCAGCTTCTTTGGATTTAGGGGATTTCTTTATTGGGGGGGGGGGGGAAGCAGCATCATCGATGACACCCAACGCTGCCCCACCAGACTTAGGAAGGACGGCGGCACCTGGTGTTGGCTCGCCGAATTCAGGAACGACAATGCTTGGTATTGCCCCGCCAGCCTCAGGAAGAGCAGTACCGCTTGTGGCTCATGGCGCTGGCTCGACGGACGTTTTGACCCGCTTCCTGGGGAGAGGAACGGTGGCCTCGACGCTAGCACCCCTAGTAGCACGTCTTCTCTTTCCCCCACTAGTATTGAAAGTGGGGGGAAACTTGATCACCTTGGCAGTGAGAGCGCGCTCCAATTCAGCCTTGGTACACTTCAATTCCCCTGAGAGAAGCAGGGAAAAACATATTATTAGTGATAAACTCCACAGGGAATATAATGTTGCAGCAAAAGAGGAAAGTTTAACCTAGGAATGAATCAAGGGTGTTCTTACGGGCGGCTTCAAGCAGTTGTGACGATTCAAGAACAGGAAAGCCGACAAGAAAGCTGAGGATGATTTTATCCTCGTCACTCAGCGACGTGTCCGACGACTGCGGAACATAGCGGGGGGTTTTTGTCTAGTAGAAGGGGAACTGGGCAGTCCCGTCCCGAAGGGTGAAGGCCTCAAGATATGTTGGATGCACGACTATGCGGAAGTACCGGCGCCCGGTGTAACACCCCGATTTCCGGGTGTCACTTTAGTAACCAAAAATGGACTTTACGCGGAAAAACATGTAATTTTTTTTTCGTTTGATTCCTTTTAAATAAAGCGATAGAAAATAAAGACATAACCCAACACTAACTAACCAATATACAAATATATACACATGTACAGCCTCAGCTGCACTCCCACGTCACGCGCACTCGCAGTGACTCCAAAGTAGTGTGCCCGTAGGCAAATATATACAGAACCAGAAATGACAGTAAAAGTCATACGTACAGTCATCCAATGAGGAAGTCGGCCCCAAAATGGCCTCAACACAAGACCCCTATAGTCCGACAGACCCTCTGTGATCCTCAGCAAGAGAACCACACGAAAAGCCATGCAACCTACCCTGTCCCAAAAGCAAAACGAATCAGAGCTCTACACAAAATATGACGCCTGCCTGAACCTACCCTCCCAGTACCGAGTCCACAGCAACTAAAGTTGGCAAGTTGAAGCTCAGCTCCAAGCATCGTAGAACTCCCTCCACGCTCGTCAGTACGGTCCTCCAACTCAAACCTGCTCCCCCCCCCCGAGGGAGAGACCATCGAAACCCAAACCACCGTCGACATCTGGCAGCAGGCCGACCGCCCAAACACAAACATGAAACCAAAGCCAAGGCGCTAGGGTCAACTCACGGAAATAGGTAGATATACACTCAACATGTGATATGGGGTATAGATATATATGTTGTTATATAAACATATAAATAATCCTAGCATGTTATGGCTCTAACGATGCTTCAATAAATCAAACAGCACACAATCCCAGTCATAATGAATGTATGCGTGAAATGCAATCAATATGATCCGGATTGTGACGCGTTCCCGTTCGCCTCAAGTGAAGCATTCCTGTTCTTCACTATGGATGAACCATTCCCGTTATTCATCCTTGGTGAACCATTCCCGTTATTCACCGTATGATGAACCATTCCTGTTATTCATCATTAATGCATTGGTGAACCATTCCCGTTATTCACCATGAGATGCACAGGTGAACCATTCCCGTTATTCACCCGATTGATGCAATATGGTTAGCCAAACATCGAATCGTCCTCACCACATAAGTGCTTAGCTCAAACCCAACTCAAAACAAACCCAAGAGTTAGTGTCGGTCAATACAACACAACTCGGAGTTAGTGTCGGTCAATACAACACAACTCCAATAACAAAACCCAAAATCAAAGCCAGAGTCAGTGTCGGTCAATACAACACGACTCGGAGTTAGTGTCGGTCAATACAACACAACTCCAACACCCAAAACCCAGAGTTAGTGTCGGTCAATACAACACAACTCCAATAACAAGAGTACACAAGGGTTTAGTGTCGGTCAATACAACACAACCCCAACAACAAGAGTACTTAAAGTACTCGGTGACTTTCAATCATCACCGTAGCTCACCTCAGTGGCTTTCCCCAAAACCAAAACCCACAACAGAAGTCGACTTTTCCCCGTCTTTCGTAAATATTTTCCCCTTCAGTTCTCCTATGCTTAAACGTTAATAAAAATTGTTTCAATTCGAATTAGTCCAGTTATGAGTTTATTTCTCAAAGTCTAAGTTTCCCAAAGTCTCTAGTTTTCAAAATCTGTTTCATTCTAAGTTTTCCAAAAACCCTCCAAAAGAAGTTTCCTGGGGAAAGTCTAAGTACACAACAAATGGCTAAGTCTCAAACCTTGAGTTTGGACTTGCCTAGGGTTGTTCATCCAACCCGAAATATCAAAGATCACCAGATCAATGAATCCCCACTCCGAAGTCGCGTCAGAACGCACCATTCAACAACCTCTCAACATCATAAGTTATAGACAACATCAGTTCATCATCATAATCAATATCAACACAAAGCATAAGTCGAATTTCTCGACGCCTATCATACAGTCATAGCTAATAAGTAAGTTGCCCTAACCTCGAGCTGTTCCAGTCTCGCGATCAAAGGTTCTGTCACTCAAATGCTCTGAAACTTCCAAAGTTCCTTCAACTGAACCTCGGAGAAAACAATGCAGAATCAAAACAAAATCGATTAGTTCGATTGCAATACAACTCATAAACGATAGACAAAGCATTAAAGCTTCAGAATACGACAATCGGGTACGAAAAGACAAGTTTTCGAAAACGAAAACTCACCCCCCCCATCACTACAAACTCTCGGCCAAAAAGGAGTTCTTCGATCAAATCTGTTTACAAGGTAGTTTTAGGGTAAAACTAAGGCAAAGAAACTGTCGGAACAATTTTCGGACGATCGGATCGAAATACGGCTGTTCAGGGGCATTTTGGTCCAAAATAAAAGCTCAAAACCTCAAAGTTATCAGTTCGGAAAACAAATTCGACAGCAATGATCCTAACGACATCCGTGACAGCAAATCCTAAAGGCACGAAGTCAGATTACGACTTTTCGACAGTAAAGTTTCGAAATGTGCGACAAAAAGGGTTTTGAAACAGTTTTTCAGATCTTGGACAACTCGATCACAATCGGCGAATACTGACGGAGGTTTTAGGCTCTTGGGCACGTAGGGAAGATAACCCAACAGAGAAATCAGGAAAAACGGACAGTTTTACAAAAAGCTCAAAACTTTGAGCACAGAAACGACTAAAGAAACGCAGTAGAAACAGTGATCAGAGGTAAGAATCAAGCTAGTTACCTCGATACCTTGAAGTAGGAACGAACTGCGCGAAGATCGGTCGAGTTTCGGCGAAAATTCTTCTCCCTCCCCTCTCCACAACTCACGGCCCCAATAGAGAAGAAAATGGGAGATATTTTGCTTTTTCGACTATTTATAGGCAGGTGAAATCGCGGGAAAATGAAAATTTCGCGATTCCGATTTTTGCAGCACATTCACCGATGAATTCTAAGAGAGATTCTGGCGTCAGAATTCCAGAACTCAAAACAAATCTCTGACATTTGGGAAAAACGATATCTAAAATCCCAAAAGCGGTGTAAGTTCATCTGTCCCGAAAAACTACTTTTTGCTGTGATTGTCGGACGACAAAACTTTGTTCTGGAGAAAGATTGGAAATGTCGAAACAAATCTGGCTGCGCGAACGGAAACTTCGTTAGAAGTCCCGAATAGAAAAAGTCTTCATCCAGCGCTTGAATCTAGGGTTTCGAAGTAAAGAAATTAGCGTCGTCGGACTTCCGAAAAGTGAATATTATCGTGCGTACAGTCCAGGGTTCCGAAATGAAACGCTGGTCGAAGGAAAAATAAAGAGAATCTTTAAATTTTCCAAGGATTCGAAATCTCACTTAATACATTGCTCTAAAGCGAAATTAGCCTATTCTGGACACGCTCGCCATAAGGCAGGTGTGCAGACGACTCGCACTAATTCCTAAAACGACTACGCAACATTCCTCAAGCAATTCCTGAACTTTCTTCTTCATTAATCTTTCTCAAACATCAAACTCCTGTCACGCTTACACTGATTCTACGCGTGAGTTGGAAATTAACTTGCTCTGTAAATCCAGGTCTTACACCCGGGCCCCATCTTGACGTTGCTCTTATAGGGGTGAAGGCGTTGTCGGCCCGTGCGGGATTTTAAGGAAACCCACCCTTGGGTTTTCAAGGACTTCAGTTCCACGGCGTAGAAGTAGAATATGTGTACAAGCTTTGGCTCAAGACCGACAGCGTTACACAGGATCACAAACACCGGGCGAAGGCCCAGGCGTTTTGGTGAAGTTGGCACGGAGCCACATTGATCTCCACCATAACTTGTCAAAGAAAAGGAGAAAAGGGTAGCTTGATTCCGAGGTCAAGGAACAAGTATTCATAGACATAAAAGAAATGGGGTCTCTTCACCCCGTGATCAACCGTACGGTGCTGCCAGGGCCGGCGATCTCCTGGGCATTTCCCGGTGACAAGAACGTCCTCGAGAAGTTTCTCGTAGCAGAGCCCGCCGGCCTGGCGGGCCGTTTCTATGACTGAGTGTTGGTAAATCCGCAAGTGTACGAATCCACCCGGTTTTAATTATCGAACCACAGGGATTGTGAGTGAATGAATTCGGTTCAAGCCTTGAGTATGAAGGTTTGTTTTATTAAGATAAAGATACGTCGATGTAGCAAAGATAAAATATAAGAAAAACAGAGATGGAAATGCTTTGGGTTCTTGTTCAACTAGTCAATTCAAGTACATCATTCTAAGCACATGAACTCATGAATCTCTCCTTGATGATATAGCCTAGTTACTCACTTATTGATTCCTCACATAAGCAATTCTCTCATACTAAAAGCTATGCCCAATTCCTTGTGTACTTAGTCATTTATATGAGGTTTTAGATCATGCAAATTCAGGCCATGAAACCCCAACCCTTCCTCTATTCCTAGTAGCAAACGTAGAAGGGATAATCCCAAATCAGTTCCCTAATCTATAACAAACTTATGTTCTAATTATAGAAAAGCATAAAGCAAGCATGCATACAAGCTTAGATTGATATTCAGAAAATGGGATTCAAGGAGAGAAGAAGAACATGTGGGAAAGAACTTAAGATTATAACTCAAATATGAAAAGTCTTACAAAGAAAACCAAAGCAATCCATGCTTGGCTAAGAACCTGAATTACAAGCTTGGAAGCCTTCTCTCACTCTCCTAGATGTTCCTCTCCTTCTAAACTTATGTAAAAATGGAATAGATATCAAAGATTACAAAAGAAAACCACTAAAAATGTATTTATAGGCAAAAGAAACGAGTCCGGGCGCTCAAGCGCCAATTCAACACGCCTGAGCGCCAATTCAAGCTGAAAATATGGCCTCTGGAAGGCAATTGGAAGCATGCCTAGGCGCCAATTCCTAAAACCGTGGAAACAGCTGAAGGTATGAAAAACGGTAGAAAGGGGGGGTTTGAATAACGTTTTCAGTATAAAACTTCCACCTTAAAGATTTTGACAAATCTTTCGAGAACTTAAGTGCTAAAGATAAGAGATAGAAAAGCACACAAGGATTTTATCCTGGTTCACTTGATAAATCACTCAAGCTACTCCAGTCCACCCGTTAAGGTGATTTCTTCCTTCTTACAATGAAGGCAATCCACTAATCAGGTAAGAGTTACAACTGCACTTGAAACCTACAAGTGACTAACAATTACACTGACTTAGCTCACACTAAGATTCACTCTCTTAGTCTTCTCTAGGATCCGATCAACCTTGATCTCCTAAAGGAACTAAACAAACTGTTTATCAAAGAATTGTTTACAAGAGATTTGCTTCTAAAAAGCTAATAGTAAACTCAATGAATTTCAGATGAAAGAAAACATAGAAGATTTTGAATATGTCTTGCGTATGTGAATGCTTCTCCTCGCCGTTTCTTTCTGTAACACCCCGATTTCCAGGTGTCACTTTAGTAACCAAAAATAATCTTTACGCGGAAAACAGGTAATTTTTTTTTTTCGTTTCTGTCCTTTAAATCAAAGCGATAAAGAAGTAGAGACAACACCCAACAACTAAACTAACCGATATACAAATATATATACATCTGTACAGCCTCGGCTGCACTCCATGTCACGCGAAGCCGCAGTGACTCCAAAGTAATACGCCCGCAGGCAAATATACAAACCAGAACTGTGAGTAAAAGTATCAAAATACAGTTATCCAAGAGAAAGTCGGCACTCAAAAATGGCCTGAAAGGAAGACCCCTATACTCCGACAGACTCTCTGTGATCCTCCTCAAAAGAACCACACAAAAAGCCACACATCGGAACCTACCCTGTCCCCAAAAGAAAAACGAATCAGAGCTCTACACAAAACATGACGCCTGCCCAAACCTAACCTCCCAGTGCCAAACCCACAACGATCTGAAGTCGGCAAGTTGAAGCTCAACTCCATGCGCCATAGAACTCCTTTCGTCAGACGTCCACGCTCGTCAGTCCGGTCCTCCATGACCCTTCCCCGATACGTCGCCCGGTGACCAGCCACATCGATCACCCAAGCGGTGGGGGCATCCCTATCCAGCAACTCATATCTGATCCCCCCCGAGGGAGAGACCGTCGAGAACCAGTCGGCCATCGACATCTGGCAGCAGGCCGACCGCCCAAAGACAAACATACAAACAAAGCCAAGGCGCTAGGGTCAACTCACAGCAATAAGTACATATACACTCAACATGTGACAGGATATATATATAAGTTGTTATATAAGCATATAAGTAATCCTAGCATGTTATGGCTCTAACATTACTTCAATAAACAAACAGCACACAGTCTCAGTCAGCATGAATGTATGCGTGAAATGCACAATATGAATCCGGATTTGTGACGCGTTCCCGTTCGCCACAAGTGAAGCATTTTCACTATGGATGGACCATTCCCGTTATCCATCCTGGATGAAATCCATCCTGGATGAACCATTCCCGTTATTCATCCTTGGTGAACCATTCCCGTTATTCACCATATGATGAACCATTCCCGTTATTCATCATTTATGCAAGGTGAACCATTCCCGTTATTCACCATGATATGCACAGGTGAACCATTCCCGTTATTCACCCGATTGAATGCAACGTGGTTAGCCAAACAACGAATCGCCCTTACCACGAAAGTGTTTAGCTCACAACCCAATCTCAACAAACCCATGAGTTAGTGTCGGTCAATACAACACAACTCGGAGTAAGTGTCGGTCAATACAACACAGCTCCACCAACAAGAATACACAAGGGTCTAGTGTCGGTCAATACAACACAGCCCAAACAACAAGAGCGCTAAGTGTCGGTCAATACAACACCGCTCCAACAACAAGAGAACCCAAGGGATTAATGTCGGTCAATACAACACAACCCCATCAACAAGAGTACGTAAAGTACTCGGTGACTTTCAATCATCACCATAGCTCACCTTAGTGGCTTTCCCCAATTCCAATAACTCACAACAAAGGTCGACTTTTCCCCGTCTTTCGTAAATATTTTCCCCTTCAGTTTTCCTATACTTAAACATTAATAAAAATGATTTCAATTCAGATTAGTCAGGTTATGAGTTTATTTCTCAAAATCTAGGTTTCCCAAGTCTTTAGTTTACAAAATTCTATTCATTCTAGGTTTTCCGAAAACCAACCACCCAAAAGAAGTTTCCCGGGGAAAGTCTAAGAATTCCAACAAATACCAGCAAGTGGCTAAGTCTCAAACCCCTCGTTTGAACTTGCCTAGGGTTGTTCATCCAACCCGAAACATCAAAGATCACCAGATCAATGAATCTCCACTCCGAAGTCGCGTCAAAACGCACAATCCAACAAAGCACAACATCACAACATCAGTTCATCAACATAATCAACATCAAAGTAAAGCATAAGTCGAATTGATCGACGCCTATCATGCATTCATAGCTAATATATATGTAAGTTGCCCTAACCTCGAGCTATTCCAGCTTCGCAAACAAAGTTCTCCTCAAACAATTGCTCTGAGTATTCCAAAGTTCCTTCAACTGAACCTCGGAGAAAAACAAAGCAGAATTCAAACAAAATCGATTAGTTCGATCGCAAAACAATACATAAACGATAGACAAAGCATCAAAGCTTCAGAATACGACAAACGGGTACGAAAGGACAAGTTTTCGAAAACGAAAAACTCCCCCCCCCCCCTTAGGAAATAGTCCACGGCCTCAAAGGAAAAAGGGCTTCGGCTCTTTTTCTTCGATCAAATCAGTTTACAAGGTAGTTTTAGGGTAAAACTAAGGCAAAGAAACTGTCAGAACAATATTCGGACAATCGGGTCGAAATACGACTACGCAGGGGCATTTTGGTCCAAAATAAAGGCTCAAAACTTCAAAGTTATCAGTTCTGAAAACAGATTTGACAGCAACGATCCTCATGATGTCCGTGACAACAAATCCTAAAGGCACGAAGTCAGATTATAGCTTTACGACAATAAAGTTTCGAAATGTGAGACAAAAAGAGTTTTGAGTCAATTTTTCAGATCCTGGACAAATGAATCGCAATCAGAGTTTACTGACAGAGGTTTTAGACTCAGGGGAACGTAAGGAACATAACCCAAGCGAGAAATCAGAGAAATCAGACAATTTTAGAAAAAGCTCAAAACTTAGAGCACAGAAACGACTTCAGAAACGCAACAGAAACAACAATCAGAGGTAGGAATCGTGTTAGTTACCTTGATACCTAGAAGTAGGGACGAACTGCACGAAGATTGGTCAAGATTTCACGAAAATCTCTCCTCTCCCTCTCTCTCTACAATTCTCGGCCAAAATGGTGAAAATGAAGAGGATATTTGCTTTTTCGCCTATTTATAGGCGGGCGAAATCGCGGGAAAATGAAAATTTCGCGATTCCGATTTTTGCAGCACGATCACCGTGGAATTCTAAGAGAGATTCTAGCGTCAGAATTCCAGAACTCAAAACAAATATCTAGGATTTGGGAAAAACGATATCGAAAAACTCAAAAGCGGTGTCGGTTAATCTGCCCCGAAAAACTACTTTTTGCTGTGATGCTCAAACGACAAAACTTCCTACTGAAGAAAGATTGGAAACGTCGAAACAAGTCTGGCAACGCTGACGGAATCTTCGTTAGAAGTCCCGAATAGAAAAAGTCTTCATCCATTGCTCGAAAATAGGGTTTCGAAGCAAAGAAATTAGCGTCGGCGGACATCCGAAAAGTGAAACCTATCGTGCGTATAGTCCAGAGTTCCGAAATGAAACGCTGGTCGATGGAAAAATAAAGAGAAACTTTAAATTTTCCGAGAGTTCGAAATCTCACTCAAAACGTCGCTTTAAGAGCGAAATAGCCTATTCTGGACACGCTCGCCATAAGGCAGGTGTGCAGACGACTCGCACTAACTCCGAAAACGACTACGCAACATTCTTCACGAAATTCCTGAACTTTCTTCTTCATTAATCTTCCTCAAATATCAAACTCCTGTCACGCTTACACTGATTCTACGCGTGAGTCGGAAACTAGCTTGTTCTGAAAATCCAGGTCTTACACTTTCAGTCTTCAGCCTCTTTATATACTCCAAGGATTAGGGTTGAGCGATGCATGGGAAATGCTCCCGTTGGAGGGCAGTTCTGGAAAATCCAGCTTCTGCTGTGGCTGAGAACGTTAGGTAGGTCGTCAGGAAGGTACAGTAGCTTTTGTACTTGGATAGCGACGCGACCTTTAAACCTAGGAGACTTCTGATCAGGGGAATGCTTCATATTGGAACTTGTGAAGCCGGTTGATCAGAGTCAGAGGGAAAGCACAGATCCTCTGACCATTGTATCTTCTGATTCTGAACTCAGAGGGAAGAACATGGCCTTCAGAGTTTCTTGCTTCTGGACTTCAGAGTTTCCACTATTCAGCTTCTGGATCTTCAGAGTCTTCTACACCATCAGAACATCTGATCCTTCAGTGTTTCTTGGTTATCAGAACTTCTGGATCTTCAGAGCTTCTAGTGAATGAGTCCTCATCAGAGTTTGTATAACTTCAGAATTTCTGAAGCTTTTCCACTGTTCATACTGAACATGGTGAATGCGAAAGCGTTGCTTGGGTCACTCTTTATACACAGTGCTTCTGATTTGTGTGAGATTGATTTGAGGTCAGAGCCTGTAAATAGCACACTCAGAAAAACACGTTAGAGTACCACAATTGTTCATATCAAAAGGTTAACTTGTAATCATCAAAACATAGAGTTGTACTACTAGATCAAAACTTGATCTTACAATCTCCCCCTTTTTGATGATGACAAAACTAAGATTTTTGATGAACAATTCTTAAACATTAAACTGAATTCACTCAGAGTTTAGAGATATAGAATAATACTTATCCTGATGTGAATAGTTTATCTTGCTCATTCTGAATTCAAGTCACTGCTTGATTCTGAGCTTGGCTCCCCCTGAATCTAATACTTGATGAAAACGTTAGTAAAGTCTAGATTCTGAGCTAAATGATATAAGAGTTCAGAGTGAAAAACTTATGACATAGATGAAAATCGAGTAATCAGAGCGCATAAGTAATCAGAGTCATGGACAAGGTATCAGAGTCTTGGGTATCAGAGTCAACTTATAATCACTTCAGAAGAAGTGAAATGTATTCCTTGTATTTGCCCAGTGACACATCTATGGTCATGAAGGTGGAACTCTTAAAATCTCCAAAAGAAAAATAAATCACACTAACACATCTTACACATCAAAAACTGGGTTTACTCCCCCTTTTTGTCATAAGCAAAAAGCTTGGGGTGTGAAAAACTTAGCTTGAAGTACAAGGTACTCCCCCTTAGAGAAGGTCTAAGTTTAAAGAAAAGGAAAATTATGCAAGAATCAGAGTCAGGCGAAATAAATAGAAGAGTTAATGCAAGAGAAGAACGTTTACCACCGGTTAAGGGAGTAAAGAGAAGGGTCAGTTACCAAGAACTTAACCTCGAGAAACCGTAGGAGCATTAACTTTCGGAGAGAAGGTGAAGCCTATATAAAGCGTTGGAGAGAAAGGTAAGCTTCACACCTCGAACAATTTTCAGTAAAGAAAAAAATGGCATCATACATCGTAGCACTAGAAGAGCTGAGGAAGAAGGCCTGCGAGGAGGACTTGTTCCTTAACATCAGGCATCCAGAGGGTACAACGACCATCGCGGAGCTAACACGGACACTGCTGGAAGAGGACCTGCGTCCAGAGTTGGAGAGAGACCTGAAGGAATTTCTTGCCTTCGTGGAGGAGGTGCAAGAACTCAGCCGGCTTGAACTCAAGCTGCTGGAAGAAAAAGAAAGTTTGGAAGAGAAGCTCAAGACTGCAGAAGAGATTCTGGAGAGGGATGAGCTAAAGGACAGGCTCAGCAACATCCAGCATGTACTGGAGCGTCTGGAGAAGGATAGGTCAGAGCAGCGCCAGGAGTGCAGAAGAATGAGGAGGGATCCTCCATTCTAGATTTTAGGGAAAGAATGTATGATGTAAACATAAAGAAATGATGAATAAAAAGATTTTGGCAAACATATGGGACACAAATATATATATGCATAGATAATCACAAAGGAACAAAGCAGAATAAGTAAATAAAAAGAAACAGAGTTTAACAAGAAAATAAAACAACGTTAAAGAAAAAGAAAGAAAATGAAGAGATCCTAAAACTAAGGTTTGTCAGTTCGTCGCAGAAGTTCCATCATCATGTGCTTCATCTCAATGAGCATGGATTCATGAATGTCAAGACGTTGTTCCGTGATGTCGAGTCTGGATGAGCTTAATTGAGTAGAACTGGAAGGAACATTCTGAGCAGCTTGAGGATCTGGAATGGAAGCAGAAGCATCAGGAGTAAACACTACTGGTGCAAGTGCTTGGCATCTAAGAGCTTCAGCCTCAGCTTCAAGTCGCTCTGCCTCTAGTCTGGCTTGTTCAGCTTGAGCTGCTGCTAGACGTGCAGCTTCTTCTGCTTGAGCCTTCTTTCCCTTGGCTTCTTCAATAGCTTCAAGAAGCTTATTTCTCTGTTCTTGTTCATGAAGAGCCACCCTTCGAGCAAACCTTTGCTTTGCAGCCTCAATGCTCTGACTGCCCTCTGCATGCAGGAGCTGCATCATAATTGGAACTTGAGCCACTAGCCAAGTGCCCAGATTGTTCCACTCATCAGCCACACATTCAGCATTCTCACAGAGGTCAGTCTGACCGTGCACATTGCGTAGCCTCAAAGAGGCTTCATGATAGAAAATATTGATGCACTCAGAGAGAGATGTGGGTTGGAGGTGAGTATAGGGAATTATGGAGAGGTTGGTTTCAGGAGAGGCTGGGTGATTGCTGCTATGAGCTTCATAGGCACCTTGTGGAGAACCAATGTTAATCATTTGAGCATTGGGTTCAGATGTTCCAAGGTGAGGGTCTGAAGTTTCAACCAGAGGATGGGGTGATCTAACCGAGGATTGGTTAGACACTGATTGTTCGGGTTCAGGTTCTGGTTGAATAGGCTCTCGTTGGTCTGGGGCAGGGTGAGCTTGTTGAGCCAAAGGGTCTGCCTCTTGTAAAGGATTGGCCAAGATAGGTTCATCTGGGTCAACTAGACGTTCAGGTCTAGGGCCAGGATATCTCCTAGGGCTTGGACAAGTGAGGTAATACTCTTCTAAGGCAGACACCTTTTCTTTTCTAACCTCCATGAATTTTCTAATAGATTCAGAGTTATTGGAGGGAGAAGAATCAGCAACATTGGTTGGGAAGGATACAGGTGTATAGGCTGTGGAAGAATCTGTATCCGTGGTTCTGGCAGCAGGACGTGCTGATGCTCTGGGAACAGAGTGATCAGACGTTCTGGGTTGTGGTTCTGTTTGGTTGGGCTCTGGTTGTCCATGGATGATGGGTTCAGAAGATAATGGGTCGTACGGGATGGTAATGAGAGAGGTTGGTTCTTCTGACCTAGAGGGTTGGTTCTGAAGCAAATTCCAGAGAGGTGCTTCAGTAGGGGAAGGTTGAAAGAATGAAGATCTTGGGGAATGTGGTGGAGTGGTGGTTTGTGCAGCTGGTTGGGATTCAGGAATAGGAGTGAGGGGATTTGAGGAGTGTTTGAGCATGGCAGATATAGGGAGTGCATCAAATAAATTCAAATCATCATCAGAAGCAAGTGCAGGCTTACTTGAATGTGCTGATGATCTAGTCACTCTGGCAGGAGGTTCATTCCTTCTGACCACTTCAGCAGCTGGTTCCACCCGAGTAGGCTTCACCACGATTCTGACCTGCTTCTTCTTCTTCTTCTTAGGAGGACCATCCTCATTGTCACTATCATCACCATCATCAGGCTTTCTCTTCTTCTTTTTGACCAGAGGGACATCGGATTCCTCAGAAGATTCGTCCATTATCATCTTCCTCTGAGCTTTCTTCTTGGGAGGAGAAGGAAACTCTGGAGCTGGCGGTAGTCTGCTGACGAAATCATCAAGATCAATCTCGAATCCTTGAGCCCTTAGGTCTTCAACATAGCACCTGATGGCGTCAGGATTGTCTGCCTGTGTCCACAGAGGGTAGTCATTCAGAGGCATCCTTCTGCTTCTGATCTCAGAAGATGTGTCTTCATGAGCAGGAGCAATCTTCTTCTGGACCAAACCCATCTTCTTCAGAGAATTTGCAGTGAAGACATCACTGACCATGGTGCTCAGATCCTCTACACATCCAGCATTGACCAGATCTTGCACCAGGTTGCTTTCAATGAGAAAGTCTGAGAGCAGTCTCCCAAAGGGGATATATTTGATTGCTGACTTGATGGAGGCAGTGGTGCGAGACTTCCGGATGCATTCCTTCAAGTAGGAGAACAGGAAGTAGGGAAGGCAGATCTTCTTCTGGTCTTGGATGAAGAACAACATCACCTTCTGGTTGAAGTTGATGTAGTCTGGAGAACTGCCCTTTGGTCTCTGGTTTATGCAGTGGAGCAGGATTTTGTGCCAGATCCTGAGCTTGGGATGAAGGTCCATCACCTTGTAACTCGTCTTGCCCGGTTTGTAAGTGGTGTACAGGGCCTGGTTGATTATATCCTTGGTGCTGGGTTTCAGCTTCGATTCCGTGAGTTGGAAACGATACCCATAAGCAGTGTCTGCACCCAGCAAATTCACGAAAGACTTCTCGGTGATGATGATCTTTCTTCCGAGAATGTAAGATACCACCTGAGTATCATCGCAGTCGGCGTGCTTCCAGAATTCCTTAACCAATCTATCATACACCGGTCCTCGAAGTCTGTTGAAGTAATTTCCCCAACCTTGAGCTTGGACTTCGGGACGAAGATCATACCCATTTGTAGCCAGGTTGTCGAGGTCAAATCTCCATTCTGCCAGGACTTGGAGTTCCTCAGGAGCATATACACAGTGAACGGCACAGCCCCGTTCTGCAATTGGAACACTCTGGTCTTGAGCTTCACCTTGATCTTGTGTCGGATTCTCAGGGCCCCTTTGACCCGTTGCTAGACCAACTACCATGTGAGGGAACTGAGGTGCATCTGCAGTAGATCTTCTGGTTTGACTCACCATTTTTGAAGGGTTGAAGGTTTGAGGTAGAAGATGAAGGTTGAAAGATGAAGAGAGATCGAGAGAGAAATCGAGAACAAGCGGTTTTGAAAAAGCAGAGAGAGCGAGAGTAAAAACCGGAAGTGAAGTAGATCGTGTGTGTATAGTGGGTTTTATCAAATAACCGTTGTTGATTCAAAAAGCACTTTAAGATCAACGGTTGAAAATTAAAGATAGATAGTAACAGTAAAATACACAAATCACACACAGGAGAGAAGCATATCTACACGCAATCATAACAGACTGTCACACGGGCACAAGGAACTATGCATCAGAAATACTGACACACGTGTTGTTGTCTCAGCTTCAGAGTCAGTACCAGTGGGTACACACACTCTGATTGAGTTACCTTCTGGACTAGACATCTTCTGATCAAGAAGTATCATAGTCAGAGGTTCTGATCCATCTTCACTCTGGACAAAAGTCCATGTTTAGATTTTTCAGAATAAAATTAAATCTATCCTCTGCTAAGGGCTTTGTAAAGATATCTGCCCATTGATGGTCAGTATCAACAAACTTCAGAAGAAGTACGCCCTTCTGTACATAATCTCTAATAAAGTGATACTTTACCTCAATGTGCTTTGCCCTTGAATGCAGGATAGGATTCTTACTCAATGAAATAGCAGCAGTGTTATCACAATAGATTGGGATATTGCACTCAAGGATCTGATAATCCTCCAGCTGATGTTTCATCCAGAGCATCTGAGTGCTGCATATTGCTGCTGAGATATATTCTGCCTCTGCAGTTGATAGTGCAATGGTTGATTGCCTCTTGCTTGCCCATGAGACTAGATTGCTTCCCAGAAATTGACAATTTCCGGAAGTACTTTTTCTCTCTGTTCTATCTCCAGCATAATCAACATCACAGTAACCTGAAAGCTTATACTCTGATGTTTTCTTATACATCAAGCCAAGGTTAGTGGTTCCTTTCAGATACCTTAGGATCCTCTTAACAGCAGTTAAGTGGGTTTCCCTTGGATCTGATTGGAAACGAGCACATAAATGAACACTAAATAGTATGTCTGGCCTAGATGCAGTTAAGTATAGAAGTGAACCTATCATGCCACGATAGAGCTTCTGACATACTTTACCACTTTTATCTTCTTTCTCCAGAATGCATGTAGGATGCATTGGAGTCTTGGCCACTGTAGATTCCAGCATATTGAACTTCTTCAGAAGTTCTTTAGTGTACTTGCTCTGATGGATATATGTTCCTTCTGGTGTTTGATCAACTTGTATTCCCAGAAAGTACTTTAATTCTCCCATCATACTCATCTCAAATTCAGCCTGCATCATCTCAGAAAATTCTTTGCATAGAGATTGATTAGCAGAACCAAATATAATATCATCAACATAAATTTGCACAATTAAGATATCATCTTTATAAGTCTTGCAAAAAAGAGTTGTATCTACTTTACCCCTTACAAACTCATTCTCCAGAAGGAATGAGCTAAGTCTCTCATACCATGCTCTGGGAGCTTGCTTCAGACCGTAGAGTGATTTCTTCAATTTGAACACATGGTCTGGTTTCTTCTCATCTTCAAAACCTGGGGGTTGATGAACATAGACTTCCTCTGATATATAACCATTTAGGAAGGCACTCTTTACGTCCATCTGATGTAGAACTATGTTGTGATTTACTGAGAAAGAGATCAACAGTCTGATTGCCTCCAGTCTTGCTACTGGAGCAAATGTTTCAGTGTAGTCTATTCCTTCCTGCTGGCTGTAGCCTTGAGCAACTAGCCTTGCCTTGTTTCTGACTACATCTCCTTTCTCATTCAGCTTGTTTCTGAATACCCACTTCGTTCCAATAACATGGACACTCTCAGGTTTCTTCACTAAGCTCCAAACATCATTCTTGGAGAATTGATTCAATTCTTCTTCCATGGCCAGAATCCAATCCATGTCCTGAAGAGCTTCATCTATGGACTTGGGTTCAATTAAGGACACCAATCCTTTCAGACTGAGCAAGGTCTCTTCAGAGGGTCTGAAGGCAGATCTGGTTCTGACTGGTTCGTCTTTGTTGCCCAGAATCAATTCCTTAGGGTGAGCTGCAGTGATTCTGCTCTTCTTCAGAGTTTGTGAGTTAGAGGGACCAGCTTCTTCCTCTGGTTCATCTTCCTCTGGCTCATCTTCCTCTGGAGCTTTGCCTTTGTCAGAAACATTAATGCTTAAATCTGCAAACTTTTCAACTAGCTTTGACTGGTCAAAGTCAAGCTTATCGTCAAATCTAACATGAATAGATTCTTCAATAGTCTTAGTATCAGTATTATAAAATCTAAAACCTTTAGATCTCTCAAAGTAACCGAGTAATAGACACTTAGAAGACTTAGCATCAAATTTATGCAATCTATCCTTAGTATTGAGAACATTACAAACACAGCCAAAAGGATGAAAATAAGAAATGTTGGGTTTTATGTTCTTCCACAATTCATAAGGAGTCTTATTCAGAATTGGTCTCACAGAGATTCTGTTCTGAATGTAACATGCTGTATTACTGCCTCTGCCCAAAAGTGCTTAGTCATGCCAGTTTCTTGGAGCATGGTTCTAGCCATCTCCTGAAGAGTTCTGTTCTTCCTCTCAACAACACCATTTTGTTGAGGAGTTCTGGGACAAGAGAAATCATGTGCAATTCCATAGGAATCAAACAGACTCTCAAACTTGTCATTCTCAAACTCTCCACCATGGTCACTTCTGACACGCACAATCCTACAAGCCTTCTCGTTTTGCACTTGAGCAATGAAGGTAGAGAACACAGCATGAGACTCATCCTTGCGGGTTAGAAACTTTACCCATGTCCAGCGGCTATAGTCATCAACGATAACCATCCCATATCTCTTGCCACCTATAGACTCAGTTTTCACTGGTCCAAAAAGGTCGATATGCAGAAGTTCCAACGGCCTTGAGGTTGAGACAACATTCTTTGCCTTGAAAGGGACTTTTGTGAATTTGCCTTTCTGACATGCTTCACAAAGAGCGTCTGAAGCGAACTTCAGATTGGGTAAGCCCCTGACAAGGTTTAGCTTGCTCAGCTGAGAAATCTTTCTCATACTGGCATGCCCTAACCGTCTATGCCATACCCACTGCTCTTCATTAACAGACAGAAGGCACTTCACATTCTGAGCCTCCAACTCAGATAATCTGATCTTATAAATGTTGTTCTTCCTCTTGCTGTTAAACAGAACAGAGCCATCGATCTGACTTACAGCCCGGCAGGACTTTTGATTGAATATAACATCATAACCCTTGTCAGCTAATTGACTTATAGACAATAAGTTATGTGTTAAGCCGTCTACCAATAACACATTATCAATGCATGGACTACTATCTACACAAATAGTGCCAGTACCAACAATTTTACCCTTTTCATTTCCTCCAAAGCCAACTTCGCCTCCAGGCTTAAGTTTCAGCTCTCGGAACATACGCCTTTCTCCCGTCATGTGACGCGAGCATCCACTGTCCAGATACCATGATTGGTGTTTCAGTGGAGCTATCAAGGATATCTGCAACATAGAAAATCTTGTCCTTAGGTACCCACTTTCTGGGTCCTCTCTTGTTAGTTACCCCAGAGGTTCTGATCACCTTGGGTGTCTCAACATGATATTTTAAAGGAATATTTGCATGATATTTAGTCATAGAGAAAGATCCATTTTTAAGAGGGTTTTTAGCAACTTTAGCAGGTACAGGATCAGGCAATATGGTACCAGAGGGAGCAAAGCATTCATATAAGGATTTAGCTTTAGACACAGAGGGCTCATTTCTAATTGGTTTAGAATAGCCAATGCCATGCATTCCATTTCTGCTTACGCCATAGATCATTGAAGCCATTAAGCTTCTATCCACGCTTTTAGCTAGGAATCTTTGAAAAGACTTTTCATACTTAGATTCATTTCTACAATCAGAGGCATCACATGCAACAATTTCTTCTAACTTAGCAATTTGGTTCTTAAGCACAGAGTTAGAATTGATCAAGGCATGATTATCATTTTTCAAATCAGAAATAATTTTCTCATGTTCAGAAGGAGTCTTGGAAACAGCAGATAAGTTCTTTTTCAGCTTCTTATGCTTAGACAATAAGGAGTTATACTTATCCATAATATCAGACAATGCATGTTTCAGTTCAGAGGTAGAGAAAGAAGCGAATACCTCATTTTCATCGTCTGAGTTAGGATCTCCTTCTGATTCTGAGTCAGAGTCAACAGCTTCCTTTGACTCTGCTTCCTTGTCTTTGACAATAGCCATGAGTCCTTGGACTTCACCATCAGAGTCAACATCCTCTGACTCTGATTCATCAAATGTCACCATCAGACTCTTCTTCGTCTTGAAGTGCTTCTTTGGCTTCTTGTCCTTCTTCAATCTTGGACAGTCACTTTTGTAGTGCCCTGATTCTTTGCACTCAAAGCATGTGACTTCCCTTAAGCGAGGACTTCTTCTGACCTGAGGATTCAGACTTTCCCTTTGCCTTTCCAGAG